>NW_028181357.1:27500-155000 GCF_964211825.1 Aythya ferina
CCCCTGCGGGTGGAGGAGCCCCCAGTGGAGCAGGTGGCTGTGGCCTGGAGGAGGCCGCGGCCTGTGGAGAGCCCCCGTAGCAGCAGGCCCCGGCCTGGACTGGAACAGGCTGTGCTGAGCCTGCTTTGCCCGTGACGCTCCTTGTGGAGTGATCTCCCTGTCCTTCTGGCAGCCCTTGAGCCCTTGCCAGCCTCTTTTCTCCCCTTGGCATTGGAGGAGGGGCAGGGAGAGAGCGCTTGTGCTGGAGCTCAGCTGCCCAGCTGAGGAAAACCACCACGGCTCTGTCTTGCCGCTGCTGCAGCACGCTGGTAGCAGCCAGCACCATCTGTTCTTCAAGCCTCAGCAAGCCCACAGCATCTTCCCAGAAGGGATCCCTTTCCTTCACGCCTGACAGGTGCCGCCTCCAGAGGCTGAGGGCTTGTGCCCTGTTTGCAAGCTCTTTCTCAGTGCCCCCTTCCCCAGAGAAGGATCCCAGCTGCTTGGCTTCCCTGCCCTCTGCTGCCAGGCTCCCGCAGCTGCTGTCCCAGCAGCGCAGCAGCCAGCTGACAATGTGCTTGCCTGGAGGACAGCTGCAATCTTGTCCCATGGCTCGCAGCTCACCCAGGGATGGGGATCACCTGCTTCCTGCTGCTTTTCTCTCTGCTCTCCTTTCCAACAGCCTCCTGTGCCCTGGGATGGCCCTACCTTGGGGTAGGCTGCCTCGCCTTCCTCTTGCTCCTTCCTCTTCTTGGGAGGACTTTCTGCCCTTCCAAAACGAGATGACTTCTGCATGCATTCCTTCCCCTTGTGTGTATTGGTGCCTGAGACAGCAGCGGGGTCGTCCCCGGAGCCAGCTGTAGGGCCTGTGCCAGGCTTGGAGGGGCTGCAGGGAACATGCCAGGGGCTGGAGGGGCTGCAGGGACCATGCCAGGGGCTCGAGGGGCTGCAGGGTGTGTGACAAGGCTTTGAAGGGCCTCAGGTCCTGCCGCAGTGGTTGAAGTCGATGCAGGGAACATCAGAGTTGTTGGAGGGGCTGCAGGTAGAATGCCAGGGCTTGCAGCAGCTGCAGGCTGCGTCACAGCTTTGCATCAGGTCAAGACGCATTTTCCTAGAACCATACATTTCCTCCTGAAGGGGCTGAAGAGCATGGAATGGTCTTCAAAATGCACAGAGCAGACCCCAGCAAATGTAGAGCTGCTGCTAGCAAGTAGGTAACTTTATTGTTCCTGTTGTTAATTTTGTTTCACAACAACAGATGCAAATATGTATCTTGAATGAGGGCAAAGGTGACCTTGGATCTGAAGCACACAGGCGTTCGCTAGTGTCCCCCCATCCGGAGTGAATCCAGAATGACTCGGAAGGAAAAATAAAGTCCAAACCAGTGCGTTGTGATAAAGAGAGTTTAATAGGGTAGAAAAGGAATAAAAACCAACAAAATAATAAATAATGATACTTACAGTTTATAAGATATTAATATATAAAAATATTTAATACTATTAAATACTTATAATTTTATAATAATAAAACAATGCCATACCGTACAACACAGTCAATAAAGTGGATTTAATTAAATAAATAAGAAAACCAATAAATTAAATGAAAATTAAAAAATTTAAATTTAATACAAATAAAACCCATTTTTCCCATTCCAATGAATTGCTATCCCCATCATCACTTCCCATCCCACTGATCATTTGCTATCCCAAAGACCTCCCAGTTCTTATCCCCTTGGCATGCCAGTGCAAGAAGAAGTGCTCTGCAGGCAGAGGCCTTGCTGAGTGACCACCTAAGGAGAGGAATTTGATCCAGAAGGCAGGAAAGAAGAGCAATGCCCCGAAAGAAGAAGCAAGTCTTGTCTCTCAGCCCTTTGGTGTCCCAAGCAGCAGTTGCCATGGCCAAGCTTTCCCAGCCCAGCTGCTGCCAGCATCTCCCCAGCCTGCCATTGCCACCTTCCTGGGTGAGGCGCGCGCGCATTTGCCATTGGCGCTGTTGCCATCCCTGTGAGTGGCAAGCCCATCCCCTAGCTCCAGCACGAGAGAGGGGAGAGGGCAAGCGAGAGGGGCAAGGGCTGAGGAGCGTGGCTGAAGCTGGAGCAGGTGCCTGCAGAGGTCTCTGTGCCTGCCTGGGTGCTGCGGGGGCCGTCGAGGAGAAGCCCGAGGTCGGTCACGGGTAGCTGGAGCCTGGCACTGTCGGCGGGGCGCTGGGCATGCTGCTGGGGCTGCTGGAGGTGGGCTGCGGCTGCACACAGGCCAGCTGGCACGCTGGCCCCAGCGCCTTGGCCCTGGCCCCCAGCGGCTGCAAAGTCTCGCTGGGGGTCTTTGTCCCCGGCTGCTGGCGCTGCAGCGTCCTGGCCCCGCTGGCCTGGGGACAGAGCCTGTCCTGGGGCCGCACGGCACGGGGCTCCCCACTCGGAGTCTCCGGCAGCAGCCGCGCTCTGCGGGGAGGTGGCGCCGCTGCTCCTTGCCCCCCTGCAGCCCCCGGGCTTCGCGCTCTCTTGCTGGGTGCCGTGGTGCTGTTGATCGCCAGCTGCTGCGCGCTGCTGCCTGCTTCCCTGCTGCTGCCAGCCACCGTGCTGCTGCCAGCCGTCTTCCCCTGGCACGGTCTCTTGCGGCCTTGGCCAGCCTGGCCCAGCAGCATCTTCCTCTCCTTGCCGGGGGGGTTCTCTGTCGTCGGCCTCCTGTGCTGGCAGCTCTGCGCTGTCCCGGGGGTGCTGCTGGGCGCAGGGCGCTTGGCCCCCCGCTTGGTGCCGGTGGACGCAGGGGCAGGCGGGGGACTCTTGAGGGGACCCAGGGGGCGTTTGGGCAGGGGTCTCCTATGGTCACTGCGGCCCTTGGGGTTGGGGCGTTTCTTGGGGGAACTCAGGGGGGATTTGGGCTGGGGTCTACGAAGGGCACTGCGGCCCTTGGGGTTGGGGCGTTTCTTGGGGGAACTCGGGGGGGATTTGGGCTGGGGTCTACTAAGGGCACTGCGGCCCTTGGGGTTGGGGCGTTTCTTGGGAGAACTCGGGGGGGATTTGGGCTGGGGTCTACTAAGGGCACTGGGGACCTTGGGGTTGGGGCGGGTCTTGAGGGAACGCTGGGGGGGTTGGGGCAGGGGTCTACTAAGGGCACTGAGGAGCTGGGTGTCAGGGAGGCTCCTGGGGGGACTCAGGGGTGGACTGGGTAGGGGGCTCCTAAGCGCACTGGGCAGGGGACTGGCTGCAGGGCTGAGCGGGGGGCTCACTGCTGGCACGACGGGGGACTGCAGCGACAGCCCACCCTCAAGCTTCTCGGGGCGCAGCCCAGGGGTTGAGGGGACCTCACCGAGGGCTCCTGTGGCTTCCAGTCCCTGCGTGCTCGGCTCCTCGATGTCCTCGCAGAGGTCGGGCAGCTGCGAGAGGAAGCGGCTGAGGGCAGGACTGCTGGGCAAATCGGGGAAGGCGTCCTGGGGCTCCACGGCATCGAGCCAGCTGAGCAGCTCCTCCATGCCGGGGATGGGGATGTCCAGGTCGGCCAGGAGCTCGTCCTGCATGTGCTGCAGCTGCTGGCTGTCCCCTGCCAGCTCTGGAAAGGCCTCGGCAAAGGCATCAGGGCCCAGCTCGGGCAGCTGCGGGGGCTCCTCAGGCACCTGCGGGGCTGTCGCCGCTGAGGACGAAGCAAGAAAATCCCCCAAGACGGGCGATGTCAGCTTTCCCATGGCCCCTGGGTGTGGGGCGCCCAGCGGCCGGCTGTGCCAGCCCCAAACTCACCGTCAGGCGTCGCCGTCTGGGTGCTGGCGGTCCTTGGAGCCTGGGCAGGCTTGGGGGCAGTGGGGCCGGGCAGCGGGGGCCCCTGGTCCTCGCTGAGCCCCACGGCGTGCAAGCAGGGCTCCGGCAGCTGCCCCCGGCTGCTGCTCAGGGTGCGGGGCGTGGGGAGCGCCTGCCCCCGCAGCGGAGGCCCCGGGACGAGGGGTGGCGGGGGGTTGCGCTGGGCGGGGGCCTGCAACAGGCAGGCGCCTGCGGGGTGCAGGAGCTCCCCATGGAGCACGGCCCTGGGCCCCAGCCCCAGCGCATGGTGGGGTACCAGTGTCCCCGTCACCATGGGCTGTCCCCACTGATGGACGGGGGCACAGGGAGGAGCGGTGTGGGGGAGCTGCCCCCCGGCGGGGAGCTGCACCAGCTGCAGCTGGTGCCCCATGGTTGGGAGCTGCACCAGCTGCAGGTTTTGCTCCACAGCGGGGAGCTGCACCAGCTGCAGGTTTTGCCCCACAGCGGGGAGCTGCACCAGCTGCAGCTGGTGCCCCACGGCGGGGAGCTGCCCCACAGCAGGGAGCTGCCCCCCGGCGGGGAGCTGCCCAAGCTGCAGGTGGTGCCCCTGGGCTGGGAGGTGCCCCCCAGGTGGCAGCTGCACCCCGGCGGGGAGCTGCAGCACCTGCCCCTGGACCCCCGGCACCACGTGCCAGACGGTGGCCTGGGGCAGCGCGGAGGGGAGGGTGGGTACCTGCGGGGGCTGCAAGGGCAGCGCCGTCGCTCCGGGGAGGGAGGGCAGCAGCCAGGCAGCCACCGTTGGCGGCACGGCTGGGACGACGAAGGGGGAGTTTTGCGTCTGCGCAAGCCGCGGAAGCCGTCTGGGGAAACCCTCTGTGGGAAAAAGGCCGCTGGGCTGAGCTCTGGGGCGCTGGGCTCGCCAGCAGGGCCGCAGCCCCGGGAGGAGTGGGAGCCGGCTGCTGGACCTGCCATGGTGGCTGGAGAGTGGGGCGGTTGCTTGGGGAACCCGGGCAACGGGGGTTCCGTCCCAACGGCTCACCAGCCCCTCGCCGACATCTTGGGGAGGACTGCAGGCTTTGGACCCAAGCAGGCTGCCCAGCGCAAGACTTGGCCATGTTCATTAGAACATTACTAGCCTCTAAGCCTCATGGCATCACCTTCCATCTTGACTGCTAAACCTCCTTGCTCCCTACTATCTTCTTTGCCAAGATACAGCTGTCCACATTTACTTTTCCTACTTGGCTGGACTGAATTTAAGAAGGGAGCTTGCAACTCTTCCTCTTGTTTGCCACTTCATCATCAAACCAAATGAAAATAGAGCTTAGGGAAATGGTTTAGTGGGGACTGTTAGCGTTAGGTCAGAGGTTGGACTCGATGACCTTGAGGTCTCCTCCAACCTAGAAAATTCTGTGATTCTGTGAAAACCATTTGCCTTTAACCTCTTTATTTCAGGCCTTCTTTCCTAGTGGCCATTCAAAACTGGGAAAAAAATAGTCTACCAAGTGGGGTTTTTTTTTGATTTGATAATAAATCTGCAGACTGTTAAGTCATCAAGCACTTCAAGACTGTTTGAAATAATCTCGAGATTAATATAAAAGGAATTCCTCACACACGCTGCGGCCGCTTACCTTTAGTATAGTCGTTGGATGCGATGGAGCAGTATTTCTTGCTTTCGCCTGCACTGGAAGTCTTCCCTTCCTTGTAAGGTTGTTTACTGCTCTCACTTCTGCATTACTGACATGAAGAGCCATCTGGAGGATGGCATTCTTCCTTCTTCTCCCGCGTTATCTTCTGGAAACGAGGATCTAAGTGTTCCAAGGAGCCTTTTGCTTTCCTGGTGTTTCTCCTTTTTCTTCTTTTTCTTCTCCTTTTTCTTCTTTTTCTTACGCTTGCGATTGGCATTGTCAAAGCGGAGCGCACAGAAACACAAATCATGAAGTCTGAAAGAAACATGCAAGTTAAAAAGGGAAAAAAAGATGTGGCACTTGTTGCCTATATGAAACTTGATTTATTTTACCACAGGTGATGATTTGCAGCATGTCAGCTATTTTGTGGTGCTTTGTGCACACGCAACTTACTTTAGATGCAGCAAACTTAAGCCGTCAGATTGAAGGACCATAGGTCCTGGTTTGTACACAGATCATTAACAACGGCTAGCTCTGGAATATGTGCAAGCAGAAAAAATCTTTTAACCTAATCTGGAATGGTGTACGGATGTGATTCGAACTATGTGGTCCAAAGCTAGTGCTCTGACACAATTCAGCAAGAGCTTTCCTGTCTTCACTGATCAACCTAACAACATGATCCCCAGCCAGCTGGTGCTATCTAAAGAACTTAGAAACTACCAGAAAAAAAAAAAAAAAAAAAAAAAAAAAAAAAAAAAAAAAGGAAGACATGAGAAGCACCCAGAAAAGAATTAGGATAAAAAATGCGGAGTATGCTGGAATCCTTGCTTACTTGGAATCCTTCTCTCCATCTTTATCCTTAGACTTCTGTTTCTTCCAGAACTTGTGATATTTTTGCATTTTTTTCACCACCTAAAAGCTCCTTTTCTATCTTTCTGTCTTTCTATTTCACTTTCACTACCTTCTGCACGGGTATATTTTCTTTTTCTGTTTCCTTCTGTTTCATTTTTCTGGCGACAGTTCTCCAAATGAGCTGACACAGGTGGAAGCGCATGTCTTTCACGAGAATGTCTTCCGGAATGTTGCTGAGGTACCGAGCAACGATGCAAGTCTGCTCGGGGTGTGCTAAAGCGACGTACATCTTCCTCTCTCAAGAGGGAACCGTGAGGCCATCCGCTTTTGTAATGATAATGCTTATGTGACCTGCTGTAGTAAGTTGCAGTCCATCTGTCAAAGGCTGAATCGCCGTGAGAGAACTTTCTCTCTCTACTGTCTCCTGTCGCATGAGGTGAATAGTAATCCTTGTAATAGCCACATCTTTCCCATCTCCGTGCTTCGTCTCGATAGTATCTTTCTCTGCTCCAACTTCTTTCCCCTTTGGATCGGTAGTACCTATTGCTACCTTGTTCTGATCTTCCTCCGCTGCCAGATCTGTACTTTGAATATTTGACTGCTCTTCTGCCATTCTCAGGGCTGTTTCTTTCACGAGGGAAAGATCTGTACCTGCTTCCCTCCCAGTACTCCTGCTTGTGACTCTTTTGCTCAACAAATTCCACGCTCTGAGAACACCTCCTCTTGCTGGAAGGACCTGCTTTTTGACTCTCCTTCTCTTCACTAGGAGCATGTTCCCTCTTGCTTCGGTAATGCTCTTTCTCAGTGGTTTTAGTCTTGTCCTTTGTATCTTGGCGTCTATCTGCAATAGCTAAGGAAGAAAGATTGTTAGAGCTACATTCAGTGTCAGACTTGAGAGAGGAAGTTTGCCGCAATTTCTCACCAGGCTCACAAGACTCTTTGCCGGACAAAACGGTTTCTTTTGAAATGAGGTCACGTTCTTTTGATCTTCTTGCTTTCTCCTTGTCTCCACGGTCATCACATTGGTACTGGGCGAGGTATTCATCGTTCCCAGGAGATTTCGGAGGTTCCGCAACACTGCATAAAATAAAAACCCATTTCTCACTTCTGCTGAAGGACGTGAATATTAAGAGTAAAACCTTCCAAAGGCAAACAAACAAACAAAAACCTCCGGACTACAGGAACCCTCGCAAAGATATGCCATTTAGAAACCTCTCCTGTGATTAGGACACCTTCTTCAGCTCCCAGAGAAAGTGCTTTTTCCCCTCTTGCTTCTGAAGCCATTGCACTAAAAAAGCAAACGCATCTGTCTCCTTCCACCTGCTGCTCTGAGAAAAAAGGCATAGGGGCGAGCGGGGAACAGCCAGTGTTTCTCCAGACAGTGGAGAAAAATGGAAAAACATTCTATAAAGGAACACAAGTTCTCCTTGAGGCACCAACCTGCATCAGAGTGATATGCTCAGTGCTGATCATTAGTTCTGTTCGTGACACTGGACACACAGTATGGAATTGTACTAATTTAAATCCTTCCATTAAATACTATTAGTAGACAGATAAAACTGTAACGAACTTCCATAAAGTCTTGTCTTAATCAGACTGTGCTCATTTTACCTCATTTCCTCTGACAAACTGTTCAGCTGGCTGGCTGTGAAGGACTCCGTGATGACTTCTCGATTGACTGAAGGCATAGCTCCAGGCATCTGCAATTAAAACGCACAAGTCAGCAGACAAAAAAATACTATTTGTAGTAGTACTGAGGACTAGTCTTGTCAGAATTTCTCCATTAAATGGTAAGCAAGACCGCTGTGAGTTGTATGCATTATCTACACTTCAAAGATAACCCCAACTCACCCCCCAAAATCTACTTTAGGAAACTTAGGAATTTTTATCTCAGCTGAGCTTAAGTTGACAAGTTCTAATGTAAGCTCAGGTCTGCAAATTCTAAGGGGATAATACCACAAAGTCTTATGATCACGTGTGTGCTGTGTTTTCTCAGTATTTCACCTGAATTAGGAACACAATAAACACTCCCGAATACATCGTAGGTGAGAAATTCTCGATGGAGCAAATCTATGTTTCAAGCAATCCATTTGTTTTAGAAAAGAACATCTCAGAAGGTTTAACAGGTTCTACTCGGCAAGTGGAATCATCAAGTTTCAGTCCGTTTTCTTTAGATTCATTAACTAACCTAATAGCACCATTTAGTGAATCTGTTTTTGGCAGCTCATGCTGGGATCTTCCTTTGTCAGCATTCTGACAGGAAGAATTGGAATGCTGCAATGTACGGACTACCTTTCACACCAAAATTCCATTAGAGGACATTGCATTGCATTTCAAATTCCTTTGAAATAAGCCCTTTGACTCCTCCTCAGATTTTCCTGAAGATTCTGCACCATAAGGGACTGTGTTATCAGAGCTGACTTTAGGATTTTCATTCACTGTTGGCTCCACAAAAATTTCATCAGAAACTTTTTTGTTTGTTTGCATTTGCTTCATTTGCATTACCAAATTTGTAATTGTGGATGAAGGAACAGCCTGGTAGAGATCTTCATCCTCCACAGCACTGCTAAGAAAGTCAGGCTGTGACACAGTCTGACGAGCAGGCAATTTATTGTGAATACTGATGGTGATCTTCTGTTTTCTTGACGTATCAGTAATTGAAGGCCTGGTAATTGCCTGGTTTTGAACACAGGCCATTGGTGGTGCTGAAGATGGCCTTTTTAGGGTGACACCAGTGGTCTTTGCATCCTCTTTTATGGATCCATTTCCATTTAAACGGCTTGAATTCTGTATTTAAAAAGAAGAAATTGCAAGATGGATTAACGCAAACACTGCATGTAACATTTTGAAACACAAAACTCTCCTACTGAGTGTTTCTACAAATGGTCTTAACACCTAAAAAGAAAAACACACTGCCCGTTAAGGATAAATGCAAGTCCAATAAGCGTATTCAATTCCTGCTTTTGGTTTACTGCAGATTGGTATCAAATTAACATCATCTTTGAAAAACAGCCAAGCAACTTAACATTACCTGCTGCTATTCCCAAATATATTTATTTTCCCCTTTAAACATACCCTGAAAAGCCTGAAGTAATCGTTCTGGTGCTCAGGAATAAGACATTTAGTTTTCCCTGTCTTAGCTAAAGTGACGAGGATAGGAAAAACAAGTCCTCTTTTAAATGATTTGAGGATTAGTACACTCTGCTTAAATAGTCAAAGAGCGTAGCTCTCTGTGCTTTAGAAAGCTGTCTTGGAGGTATAAAGTAATGGAGTCGCATGGCTGCACAATTTAGCAGTAACCACTGTTTGAATGACTCTGGCTGTAGCATGAGGGCTGTGAAGAAAGCTGCAGCGTGGGAAGGAAAACAAAACTAAGATGCCGAAAACCAAACAAAAAACCCCACACCAAACCCCAAACCCACTAGCAGTTTGGTGCCGTTATCTGCCCTCCCGCTTCCCTGAATTACCTTAATCATATGAGGAAGAAGTCGTGGTCCCAGAAATCCAGCCTGCTTACTATTAGCCCCCTGCTGACCAGGAGGGAATGAACAGGGATAAGATGGTGCTGGCAAGTAAAACGCACGTTCTCCAAGTGTCAAATCATAGCGCCTTCAGAAAAGAGCAGTGATCGTAGTTTAGTTTTTCTTTCAGCCTACTCTTGGATTAAATCCCATCCTATCATTTTAGAGGAACAGCTCATACGATATGGAAGCCTTCTCTACAGAAGGCTTCGCCATGACTACAGACTGAAAAGTAGAGAACAGTCTTCCTACTAAGACTATCACTTGCACAGCAATAATTCATTCTTACACCACAGATGGCCTTCATTTCTCTCCTTCTCTAAATTAGCCAGCTACAGATAACACATAGATAGCAATTTACATGAGTGCTGCAGTTTAAGGCCGAGCAACAAAAGATAATAAACGACACAGAGAATTTCAGGTTAGACAGAACTGAATTAGACAAATAATAATCTTCTCCCGGGATAGCAAGAAAAACACTTGCAAAACAGAAAAATATCAATAACAGGAAAGTAAATCTCTTCTGAACACATTTTAAGATTTGTTATTACCTGATATAAAAAAGTATGTAAGCTTGCTGACCAAGAACTCTTTTAATGTCAGTATGCACTACTTTAGCATCATTCATCTGATACCAAAGTCCATTACCAGCCTGCAAATAAAGACAACGATTTCTTTAGGTGAATTGCACGTTTTCCAATTGAAATCACGGATAGGAACAAAATACACACATGTCAAATAAAAATATAATGAAATCTTTTTCCCTAGAAACAGTAGCTGCTAGTCATGCTTTAATTGGTTTGCCAGCACAACCTTTACCCTGTTAGAAATGCTGTTGACTTCTACCTTTACATAGCATATATAGTGTCCTGAGTGACAGCTGACACCGTGATGTACCAGCACCGCGTATAAGGCATAGAGCAGTGGTTCTCCCATTGACTGCGACATGTAGGCTCTCAGGTCCAAATACTCCGGATATTTCACCTCCTAAAGAGACATCAAGAAGATAGAAAAATTATCCCAGAGTACTTCGTGGACTAGCCAGAGAAAAACACTTCCAAAAAACACAGACTAGAATTGATTTCTAGAATATATTTCTCGAATATATTTCTTGATGCACTACAAATAAGTCTTCCCATAAACAACGGTTAAGACTAGAAGTTGCAGAGAACTGTTTCCTGATGAATCAGCCTTCTCAGAGGAAAGCATATGCTTCTTGTCAAGCGGGAACTTTATTGATATTAAGAGAAAGAATAAGCCATAGTCGTTAGTCTACAATTATTGTCTGAAAATATTAACAACTTTCAGCTTTGGGGGATGTCCCATTACACAATGATATAGTTGCATTACAGTGGTAAATATACCTTGTTGATCTTTCCACCTGTGAAATCTGCAAATCTTTTCAGTGATATTGTGAGAACCTTGGAAGAACGGTGTATGGTAAATCTCTTGGACGCAGGAACCATCTTTTTACACCTTAAAACCAAGCAGAGATAAGTGTTTGAAGGCATCTTCTTTTTTCGCCCCCAAAACAAACTCCTTTTAATGTCTCACGCATGCCTATGCTATTTGAATGATATTTACTTGCATAATAGGTTGGTCTTTTTTCTTTTCATAAACCCATGCACTGCGTGTCAGGTTTGTTAATACAGAGAAGAAGGTCAATTTTCCCAACAACTCAGAGCATAGCAGGAACAGGAATCTCTCACAAAAGGGTATGACCAGGTTGGATGGCAAGGTACCATTTCTTGGTCTACAAAAGTGGCTATTTGAACTCCAATCCTGGATACATTCTTTCAGCTTTCAAGGGAAATACAAATACTGAAAGCGGAACGAGAGAGCCTTGGTCCCCAGGGCTAGAAATTGCAAATAATCTCCAACATAGGTCGACTATCAACATCAAAAATACAACAGAAGCACATGGTCATTCTACAGGAGGGAGACATTTAACAGTAGGAAGTCTTCATGTACTGAGCTTGTCTGGAAAGACACTGAACCCATCTGCCATCCTTTGAAACAAAATAGTTCAGTTTGACACATTGCCCGCTCCAAGGTAGGACCTACGGTGTAAGCAGTGAAAATTAGCCACTAGCCCAGAGAACAACGGAAACTGGGCAGTTTACATCAAGAAAAGTACTGTCGAGAGCTAATAAATAGAAAGAACAAAAGTAGCTCTTTTTGAATTCTGATGGCAAAATACAAGCCAGAGAATTGCAAACCCATAGGGAATGCCTATGAACAAGACTTCCCCCCTCCAAGGAAACAAAAATCCAAGTCTTTTATAAACTTCCACAAAACTTGTAAGTAGATCCAAAGTTTAGAGGTAGTCCAACAGAGTCATGCAACATAGAAAACTGACATCTAGGATTAAGACCTAATTCGTCAAAATCTTACTCGCTACATTTATAGCAATTCTCTCCATCCAGCTCTTCAGGTTTCACAAAGAGTTCCAGAGCTCTGCTAACAGACGAAACCGCCTAGAGCAGCGAGAAAGAAGAGCGTAAAGTCACCGTAATTCAAAATTCCAGAGACATACTAGTAGTTTATAAGAGAATCTTACTAACATACTCAAGCGATCTACTAGGAGCACTGTGAAGAAGGAGGCAGAAAGAGCATGCTCAGCATTGACCTCACCTGGAAGGCATTTGACTTTGGAACAAATACTTTCCCAGTTGCCTAGACAGCATCTACAGTGTGCTTTGTCATCAATACTGGGGACAAATTCATCAGTCTAACAATTAGATGTATATTGAGGTAGAACAACAAAGAAGTAGGACAGCATTATAATTTTTGCAGAAAGAGAATTCTTTCCCCTTAAACCCAATGCAAATGTGGAGACTATTTACATGGGTTCCACGGAAGGACAAAGTCCAATCCACTTCCTTAGCACCACCAAGCTCTTACGTTTTAACATTATATGTGGTTTGGTTTTTTAAGTTAAACAAGTTTAATTTAGAAAGTTATGCATGTACTTAAACATCATGAATTATATTTAGAAAACATCTTACCTTTATATCCAAAGTGATATCAAGAAATGCCTCATACGTATCCGAAACTGCTTTGCAATTCAAGCACTTCACTGGAAACAAAATATAAATGCTTAACATTATGTGAAGGAGACTAACTGTCCAAATTCAAGTTGTTGACAGATACTACTTTAGACAAACTACAGACTGCTTTACTACTGACAAAAGACACAGATCAGTTCTAAGGACAGGAATATTTTTTCAAGTACCTCTTGATCTTAGAAATCCTCCAAATATTTGATGAATGATGGTGGTAGCTTGAGAAGATCTGTCCAATCTGGAAATAAATTATAATCAGACCTCAGAAGATTTAAGGCACAGAATTAACTCTTCAAAGAGTTTGATGAAAACCAAGGATGATGTAGACTTGCGTTGCTGATAGTAAATAAGGCACTAAAAGGTGCTAGAGATCATTTCTGAGAGTAAATAAAGGACTAGAAGGTGCTAGAGAATGTATGAAAGTGAACTTGTTTATGCTTACTCGGTGCTTCCGTTCAAGCACGCTTCCTGCATAGCATCAACAGTATAGCGCAAGAACTCGTGTGCGTCTTCTTGACTGCCAAAACGGAAATGTTGTCCTATTCCTAAATAAGAAGATGATAGTATTGACCTCATTTAAAAATGAAATCATTCTTGTATTTCTAAAATCTCTCTTCATTGGAGTGTTAAAACCACTTAGACACATCAAATAATTATTTGAAGATTACAAGCTATCGAAAAGAAACACATCTGAAGCCACTTACGACTGAGATTACTGATAACATGCGTAGGCTCGATGGCATCAACAGTGCAACGCAGGGCCTGGTTAATGTGAGTCTCCATCGTGCACATCATGCAAAAATCTTGTTCACGACCTGAAGAGTGAAAGAACAAAGCATCCCAGTCCAGCGAAATATCCATACCTACGAACATCTAAGTACAATTTAAGCTATAGATACCATATCCACTCTCCTTGCTACATTCTCTTCTCCCAAGATGCCAATGTCCCAACAGTCTTGTAACATTTCATTTCACACAACTTGACAGAAGAAAAATATCCACTAAGCCTGTATTCAAATGCATTTTGTGATGAGAAATCTAAAAGACTACTGCAAAGTCGCAGTTGTAAAGGCTGACAGGAATGTGAACTCCACAGGCTGCAAAATGTATTACTCTCTAAAATTATTACTAAATGCATTACTGTCCAATGCACTTCATTATTCCCATGAAGCAATAAATGATCCTTTAATAAACAAACAAACAAACAAACAAACAAATAACTAAATAAATAAACCATGGTGCATTAATTGCACTCCATATGCTATTCGGAGCCCACTGCTAATACAGTGCTCAAAGCCAGCTGCTACAGGTAAAATCAGGCAAATAAGCTTATCTCACAGAATCACTGCTGTTCTTTCACCTTCAGAGCTATCCAACAGATTCAAAATACTGTTAGAAAGTACTCACATGACTGGCTGTGCTCAAGAGAAAGCATGTAATTGGCAAGTGGGGGTGTGTAGGTCAAACACTGCAGAGTAGCATTAAGAAAACATGTGTTGCCAAGATTGTACAGGCCAACTCCAACACTTTGTGTTTCTCGCCAATCCATACAAATCTTCTCAGGTGGAAAAAGAATGCTCTGTGGCGGAGCAATTCCATCATTAACGACTGCAAGAAAGTTAAATTTAAAAAGAGATCTTGTTTGTTTGTTTCGAAGAAAGGTATTTAAAAAAATACTATTCTGCAGGAGCACCTAGAGGAGCTAGCTACAATCCAAACCAGAAAAACTTATTGCAGACAGCTTTAATACCACCAAATTCATATTGGCTGGTCAACACAATGTTTTGGGAAAAAAAAAAACCAAAAAACAAAAAACAAACAACTTTAGTCAACCATTTTAATGTTGACTGTAAATATATCAAAATTAATTTCTGTAACATCAGTCACTTCAGCTGCCTTAGGGGATTCGCTTTTGAAGTCTTTGTTCACAGTAGTCCCCTTCTCTATCAGTGCAACAAGTAAGAACTGCATTTTCTACTTTTGCTTTGAAGACAATGGAGGCAGGATAGAACGCACACTTACTTAGATCTCTTGGGGCAAAAGCCTTAGATTTTTCAGATGATCTACAGTAAATAGCACCTCCACGTCCTTGGGCCACAGAGACTTGGCTTGAATCTTCTGCAGGCACTATCCGGCCCCAGTTGGCGGTGCGTGACATCACTATTTTAGTACTTGGTTTCTTGGATTTGCCAGACCGCCTTGAAGAGGGCTTTTTAGGCTTTGAAGATTTGGGCTTCTTAGCTACGGTCATTGTTCACATCTGCAACAGAGACAGAAGTTCTGGCTGACGTAAGAATATCAAGAAGCATTCCAAGAAGAAAAGAGTAACAGAAGTCCTGTCACTTAATCTCAAAGAAACAGCCTTAAGAACTAAATCGCTGGTATGAATGATTTAAAAAGAATCCCCAAACTAAACACACAAAGTGAAAATTTCCATCTGAACTCTATCAGTATTACTTTTCGCTTCTGCAGAACTAGTGGCTGATGCCATTTCTTTCCCTTCCGTAGGATTTTAATCCATTACAACTCTGGAGTCTTTTTAATATAAAAATGTAGAAGACATTCTCTGAGGGGAATCAGTTATTTATTGATTTCCGGAGTTGCGCAATTATCTGTTAATTAGTACCTATGATCTAACAGATAATTGTTGCAATTATCTATTGCTGGCATTAGTAACGGAACACTATTACTTCACTGCCTGTGTTTTTCTGTTTCGTCTGCACAAAGGTACCCAGAACTCACTGCTACTTTTCTTCTGTCTTTCCAGGGCTCGCCCTCTACCTCACTGTCTACTGCACCAGTCATGAGGGGTTTGTTGTGATTCTATAATGAGCCTAGCTTTTAAATACACCTTTTCTGGGCGTCACTTGGTGACGGCAAGTTAATTTGTGAGGGCTCCTCAGTCTACATCATGCGGTCGCTTTTTCCAGGTGAAAAAGCGGAGCTGTAAGTGGCAGTACACTAAAGCCCTGGCATGCTGAGATCCAAGAGGAGAGATGTTTGGCCCTCCTTTTCACTCCTGGGAACCATATACCTCAAAACCCACAGAGGATGGGCTATATCTCAGAGAAATCTTGGGAAAGGAGAGCATGAAGAGCATGTTTGCAAATTCATTTCTCCCTGGGCTTCTTCTGCTTCTCCAAGAAAGACGAGTTTGAATATAACTTTGGCAGCAGTACTTCTGGTGTTTTACTCCTACCACATTTAAAACTCCTACGACAAACTGAAAAGTTAGACTAAAAAGCAGCTCTTTCCGTTCTACTTTGTAAAGTTGCACGCTTTCCTCATGCAAAACAACAGGGGAATGTAAGCTAGAAACGGAAATGCTGAATGTAAAACAAAACAAAACAAACCTCAGCCCTCCAGGACAAAAGCCAATAACTGCTACAAAGTCCTTTTTAAAATGCTGATTAGGTTTCAAGGTGATACCGCTTTAAATAAGCGTAGTTGTGTGTCCATAGGCAGAAGCTGAATAATGACAGGATGAACTTCTATACTTCATGTTTTGTTACTGTCTTACTGTAGCACACAGGGACTTGTTACCTTTAGGGAAACCACTAACCTCATGGAGGGTTTAAAACATAAGCTAGTTTGTTATACCAAAATGACGGAGAGAACAAAGCATAAAGTGCTTTCAGATTTCTAGCACGCCTTGATTGCTGTCCATTAAACTTCAGACACGTTAAACAAAACACAGTAAATAAGAAAACTCCTAGTCCCACAGCTGGCAAATTGTGTGCAGAGGTTGTAATTAAAACTTTTTTGCCTTGACGTTTTACATTTAAAATTGATTTTAAATCCATTCTATACACACTTTCCATTCCTGAAAAAACAATACGCAAACCTGACAAATGCATTTACATGAGAAATGAAGTCGTCCTTGTCCGATTGGAAGACTAAGGTGACAGCTCCTGGGCTCAGGGATAAGCTCCGATCTTCACCAGTGACAGCTCCTTTTGTAGGATTGAAAGGGAAAATGTTTCAGCAACACTTTGGAAACATACTTAAGGGACAAGAAACAAAATCAAGACTGCAGTGAGAAGGAGAACAGAAAAACAATACTGGGGAAAATGAAAAGGGAAGGGAAGGGAAGGGAAGGGAAGGGAAGGGAAGGGAAGGGAAGGGAAGGGAAGGGAAGGGAAGGGAAGGGAAGGGAAGGGAAGGGAAGGGAAGGGAAGGGAAGGGAAGGGAAGGGAAGGGAAGGGAAGGGAAGGGAAGGGAAGGGAAGGGAAGGGAAGGGAAGGGAAGGGAAGGGAAGGGAAGGGAAGGGAAGGGAAGGGAAGAAGAAAAAAAGAAAAAAAGAAAAAAAAGAAAAAAAGAAAAAAAGAAAAAAAGAAAAAAAGAAAAAAAGAAAAAAAGAAAAAAGAAAAAAAAATAAAAAAAGAAGAAAAAGAAAAAACGAAAAAAAGAAAAAAAGGGAAGGGAAGGGAAGCAAAGCGAAGCGAAGACCTTGATCTTTATACTGACCAATGAGATAAGCCTTACACATTTTTAAGTTTATTTTTGACAACTGATTGAGGTGTTACCAGGTATTAAGTACGATTCAAGAGCAAATATTAACACTAGAAAGAAGAAATCCGATCCACCACCACTGTTTCAAAATACATCCATTTCTCATTTGGAGATGACGTCTCTCTGGCAAGATAGTAGAAAAACTGTAAATACCAATAGAGCTTCCTCTCCCGATGTTCCATATACATACCGATGCTGTTCCTACACCTACGCTCTGAGCATAAATTTATGTTGACATGAGTGACAAGAGAGGGTGTTACTCCTCTCTTTGTTTGCCTTGAGAGACACACCTCTTGTCCATTGAAAAGTAAATTCAAGATTCCAGATCAGTTAAGACAGTTGCTATCCCCCCATTCAGAGTTCTGCAGCAGCACTCTTCAGATGTGTTTAGCAGTCTCTTTAGAAAATGTTATCACTTAGGACCTGCTTCTCAGTAGGTCCACGTTTGGCCTCCGCTTAGCAGAGAGTCAATCTCAGCTTAAGCTTTCGTACAAGAGCCCCTTCACGAAACGGAGTTGAACCCTGACATAACTGAGTTGAACCTTTAACCTTGAAGCTTCCTTAAAGAAGAAAGCAGCACCCAGGCCAGGAAATAGAAATTAATCGTCACTTTACCCTGAAACGCAGTGGGCTATTCTGTGCTGGCAGGATTGCTGCCGGGCTGGCCGACGAGGCGGCGGGCAGCTCCCCGGGGCCACAGGGCCTGGCACAGGGAGCCGCCGGGGGTCTCCAAGGTCTGGGAACAGCGGCAACAGCGGCAACAGCAGGGACAGAGGGGACAGCAGCGACAGCAGCAGCCACCTCAGCCGGGGCCGTCTCCACAACCGCCACAACGGCCTCGGAACGCCGCCGAACTCGGAGCTCCAGCGTGACGCCTTTTGAACCTGGCCGCGCTGCTCATGGCTAAAACCAGAGCGTTTCCTCCGGCGTGTGTTTACTGTCGGTGCCGGATTGGCCCTCACCCCGAGCTCTCCCTGCCGGGAGGGCTTTGGGGTTGGGGTTTCCCTCCCGCCGCCGCCGCGGGCAGGCCCCTCGCGCAAGGGGTCCGCGCTGGGGAGCAGCATCTCACCCACGGCGAGAGACCGAGGGCACGACATGAAAAAGCCCCGACACGAAAAAGCCACGACATGCGGCCGAGGCGGCGGGGAGACGGCTCTGAGGGAGCTGCCACTTCGCCCCGCCGTCCTCCCCTCCCGGGCCGCCCCGCCGAGCCCCGTGCGCCTCAGGTGCTGCGCTGAGGGGGTGGCTGGCTACTGAGACAGCTGCCCAGGGCACTGCTCATGGCACCGAGCCTGACGGAGGTCAACAAGTGTTGAACAATGCTCTCAGACATCGGGTCTCACTTTGGGGTGGTCCTGTGTGGAGCCACCAGTTGGACTTGGTGATTATTGGGAGTCCTTTCCACCTTGGGATGTTCTCTGATTCTAGGTCAGCAATCCAGTAGCTGATGAGAAGTGTGGAGTCATTCAAAGGGAAGAGAGAGCACAACACTTCTCGTTTGCAGAAGCGGCTATTTGGTAACCAAACCGACGATTCCTTTGCTTCTAGAGCAACTAACAGCAGGGATCCGCTTTACAATGGAGGGAAAAGAGTCGTTGGCATGTCATGTGAAGTAACCTTCAAATCCCAGAGGATGATTTTGTTGGAACTTTATTCAGCTGAAAACACAGAAGCCTTGCTTTTGCTTGTGTTAGTTACAGCTCCAGTTTACTTTGGTTGGGAGGGAAGGCATTCCAGGCTAATGTGCTGTACCTGTTCCTTCAGCTCATTGTCCATAAACGGAGGAGCAAACGAAATCAGTTTAATCTCCATTAAATGCAGCAGACAAAGCGGAGTAGAGGGCGATCTAGCACTTAATTTTTCCTGTAAGCAGGAAACCCAGAACTCAACAACACTTTTCAAATCTTGTCCTGCAGTAAATGACCAGCTGAGTGAAGCTTGCATTTAGAGGATGTGCTCCTCCAGTAGACGGAAATAGCTTTTCCTCTTCACAAGTGCAACTGAGTGGTGGACTGGCAGCTACGTGGTTAACTAGTTGTGCCAAAGGGGTTGTGTTGAATGCACAGAAAAATATGCAGGTCCCAACAGTAAAGGGTTGTCTGTAGGCATGACACTGAGTACAGATGTTGTCTGCAGGTTCGTGCAGAGTGCACCGCGCCAATAAGCACCCAGAGTCGGAATGCACACGAAGGTCTTTTAATTATAGAATTACTTATAGAACTCTGCAGAGTCAGGTACTTGGCCATCTTTCGCAAAGCAAGCACACCTCTGACTCGAATCGCCGTCATTTATACACAGGAAACTTGTGAAAACTCTCTCTTTGGCTCCTTTGGATTGGTTATTACAGCTCACCTAACTTATCTCCACTGAGCTTGTGCATTACAGAGGAATACCGGGGGGGAGGGGGAACAGGAGAGGGGGGACACACACCGAATCCCACATTAGCATAGTTTAGCATTTTGACAGGTGTGATTTTTAATGTGCTAATGACCCTTAATGAGAAAAAGGTTACTAGAGGTCAGTCTGGAGCTGGTGTTCTCCTTCCTGTTTTTTCCCTTTTAGCCCTTCTCTTCCTTGCTTCTGCTAGCTCAAGGCTACCTGTCTCTCTCCTTCTTTATTTTCTCAGCTAAAAGACTGCACAAGCTACAGGCCTCCCTATTTGCTTCAACATTTCCTTGGTTTTTTTTTTTTTTTTTTTTTTTTTCCCAGCTCTGGGACGACACAGGTGTGGTTTGATATTTGCCAGTATAGCTAAAACTCACGCCAGTCTGCTCACGCACAATAAGTAGTAAGATTTAAGGACTGGTTTCATCGGCTTCTTCCATACTAACATCCTTCTTATGTTTTAGATATGCTGTAGTTAAATCAACACTAAGTTACTACTTGTGGAGTAATCGCCTTAAGCGACTAGGCATCATAAGCACACCTCCATCCCAAAAGCTACCCGCCTCCAAGGTGCAACCACCCCTCACTGAGCACGCCCTCGGAATTTCTCACAGCCTGTACCTTTAAACGCAAGTGAGATCATTTCTACCAAGCACAACCAAGATATGCATGACTAGAGTCACTCAAGCTCCACCTTAAAGATAGAAAATAATATCAATTGCTTTAAGAGAAAGGGGATGTTAGGGAAGATACTATCAGGAAGGATTCCTTCTGACATCACTCGACAGGCTGAGCCTCTCACTCCCCCACCCCCACTCCATTGGGACGCCGTGGGGTAAGATCTGAACGCTTGCTTATACCAGGCGTCTCTGTGGAATCTTAGAAATCTCTAGAGTTTTGATGCTTTTTCATGTCTTAATACCTAGGCTGTGTACCTGTGCATTTCATGCATGCTAGCTTGCTTTTGCAGACAGTGAATTTATCACTGACAATCCAAAGAACCTGTGTACCTGTCGCCGTAAGAAATTGCACTTAATTGCATTCTTCCTAGCTGTGAGAGTTCTCCTCGAATGCGACTAGAGCGAGGCCGTACTGCGTTGTTGGTGAATCCGTGACCGTGATAGTTCAGCACCCTGAATCCGACAGGACCCATGACGGTCAATCGGCTACACCCCTTAACGCGACACTACTAGACGAAGAAGATGACAGGGCTTGCATGCACTGCATTAGGCTTTGCATGTGAAAACACCCCCAAATAATTTCACGTACATTTAACGTTTTTAAAGGGAAAAAAACAGGAAGGTGTAGTCTCTCTGTAAGCTACAGCCCTACATAGTTAAGGCATCAGCATTCATTCCTTTGCTTGATAGCAAAGTATGAACATACAGAAGAGTTAAATATTTTCTTTGCATTCTTAAAGGCGATTTTTCAGACTTGGGCTTCAGTTGTTGGAGTTGAAGAAATCAGTAGACATCCTTACTTTTACGTTAAGACCAAAATCTTTATCTAAGATTGTGTTATCTAACGCAACTAAACTCCCACCCCCACATGGTTTTTTTGTAACTTCGCAATGATCTTGCTGCAGTCCCACTCTGATGGTCTTTCAGTAACATGCAAACTGCCGTGGCAGATTCTGTTACAGTGCTTTTCTATTGACAGTGTGCATAACACTCAAGGTAAAGCCCCTCATTTTGCAGTGGGGACATAAAGTGTTTCTTTGGACCCTGCTGCTTCTGTTAGTACTCATTTTTTCACAAACTTCTTGAACCTGAGCCGTGCCTACTGAGCCAACGAATGCTTTGATGACACAGTATTTTGTCAAAGCAGTTTTGCTTCTTGGAGCTACAGAAGCAGCTCTGGCTACGTGATAGGGAATTGTGCTGCATTGGCAAAACCAGACTTAGCTACAGACTTACAACACTTGCTAACTCGATCTATTTCAAATCTCATTTTAACTTTAAAGGACAATCATTTTTGTGGCTCCTGTCTTACTAATTTGCCTTGTTTTGCATGGAAGGGCAGCCTGTGAACGTTTTGCTTTATTGCATGCTTCAAAAAAAGGCTGAGGAAGAGACTGGAGGAACCTTTGCTATTCTATGGACTTTCCCCCGAGAGTGTGGAATTGCAGGCTACTTGGATGAATGTTCCAATGTGAGTAAGGGAGCAGACCTCAGCCAAAGGAGGTGGAATCCTTGCTTAATAGTAAGTATCAGTGTGGGGACATCTTTGCTTAACGGGAGCCGTTTAAACTCTTCATAGAAACAAAATAAGCTGGACATCTTATGTTTGGAAAGCAGTATGGTTACACAGCTGCTAACATAATGACTTGAGTCTACTGCTCTGCAACTTCAGGTTTTGTTTTCAAGCAGTGCATACATCAGTTTAAGCTTTGGACAAGGAGATTTGCAATGCAAATAGTGATAAACCAGAATCAGCGGCGCTGACGAGTGTAATGGTGAAATGCAGCAAATCAAGTATTCCTGCAGAAATGTGAGATTACAAAACTAGCAAGCCATGAAGCACTTTTGTTGTTGTTGTTGTTGTTTTTTAAATCAATTCTTATATGCTGAAATAGCACCTTCAAGAAAATCTGTTTATCTAGCCAGGTAACGGTGTCTCCCTGTAAACAGGAAGGAAATGCCAGGAGCAGCCATACCTCTTTGCTGTCAAACTAAAGAGCAAGTCGAGGCCAACATCATGCCATAGTGCAAAGGCTTGCTAAGAAAGATCATTCTAAGAGGTCTGCAAGAAAAGATGACTTACTTTGTCATAAGTTTGTCAAATAGAATGGACGAGTTAGTAGTCGAGTACCGCCTGTGTCCGACTCTACAGCTGCGGCGCAGCTCCAAGTCCCTGTTTTCTCCGTGGACTCGTCTCACAGTTTTTGCACCAGCTCTACTCCTCAGTGTTCTGGTGACTGAAACGCAGAAACAAAGGATTTTGAAACAGTGAAGATGGGATTCTCCTTATTTCACCGTTGCTCTTGTAAAATGGAAACAGACAAACAAAAAAGGCACCCTGAAGTGGATTGAGTTTTCTTTACATTTCAGATCAGAAGTTGGTGTCACAACCACTGCATTCCACTTCTTTATCGCTCTGCACGTTTAAACTGTCTACTTAAAACTGGGACCTGTAGGGAGATTTTTAAAGAGACTGAAAGCTAGCCAGACAAAAACAAACGTGCAACTTTTGTTCCATGCAGGAGGGAAATCTACTCCACTTATTTCTGTCTTGGAAAAGTGAGAACAATCAACACCTTTCTCTAAGGTGTTTTCACTCCATTCACGTCAAACTGTATCTAACAGTGCTCAAAACAAACACTATGACATTGCAAGCCTCTTCCTAAGAGGTGTATGTTTGATTACTCTGTTTATGCATGCAGCACTTCCATTTCCTGCATTAGGATCTAACAGCTCAAGGAGGGAAGAATCGTTTCAAGAGAAACACCCAAACACCACATAAACTCGTGCTTTTTAGAAAAAAGCCTGCCCATTGTTTGCCATACAGCACCCTTTGGCACAGGTTGGTTGCTTGCACTGTCATTAAAAGAGCTAAGAGGACAAGGGGAAGGGAAGAGCTACACCACTGTGCTGCTAGGATCACAGCTAAGGTTTACTTTTGTGCTTGCCAACTATAAAACTAAGTTTGAACTTATCAAGTATCGATTTACTTTGCACAATTAGAACGGTTTGCTTTGTGCCTACCAAGCTGCAATTCACACTGCTCCCTCCCCAAGGAATTCATAAAATCTCCTATTTGCACCTACCTCTCTTCACAGAAAAGTCACTGAGGAGTGAATTCAGCTGACTACAGAAGGCTTTGGGGCCAAATGAAAGCCATGGAGTGACCAAGTGCCATCCTCTTCAGTAACCAGCGTAAATAGGTATCCCGGGGACTTACAGCCACTTACCTGTGTTATATTCTTTTTTTCGTTCCAATTTTGGCTTTCTCAACTGCCTACATTAAGAAAGAGGACAGGGCAGAGAAGGGAGAAAAGACTTGTTGTATTAGACCCATCAAGGATGGGAAATTTCACCATGTTTACAAGCCAGTGCTCCATGGTATACAAAGAGAAGCCTGTAGGCCTCACGCAGGATCCACATCCCAAGTCTGTTGTGTGCCATATACACGCGGTTCTGTATGTACCCACATTTCCTAGCTTGCTCATGTTGAATTCTCAAAATTATGAGCAATAGCACCCAAGTGGAAAAGATACATGTCCTGGTTTCAGTTAGGACAGCGTTAGTTCTCCTCCTAGTAGCGGGTAGGTTGCTATGTTTTGGCTGAGGATGTGTGAAAGGATGTTTAGAAGAGTGCTGATACCACCCCGATATTTCAATTGCTGCAGAGCAGTACTTACAACAAGCCAAGGACCTTTCGGTGTCTCACTGTCCTACTGGCGATCAGAATCGGCGCACAGCAACAGCTGCGAGGGGACAGACTCAGGATGGCCGACCCCAACTGGCCAAAGAATTCTATGCCTTATGGCAACACGCTGCACCATGGATAGGGCGGGGCAGCCGGGCTGCTAGGGGTTACACTGGGCACTGGTCAGCGGGTAGTGAGCAACTGCATTGTACATCACTTGTTTTGTACACATTACTAGTAGCAGTACTATCATCATCATCATCATCATTATTATTATTTTCCTGTCTTAATAAACTGTCTTTATCTCAACTCGCGGGCTTCACTGTCCCGTTTCTCTCCCCCATCCCAGAGAGGGAGGTGGGAGGGTTGCAGAAGGGCTGTGTGGTGTTTAGCTGCCAGCCGGGTTAAACCACAACACCTCAAAGGGGTTGGGGAAAAAAACAGGTTTTTTTTAGAAAAGCAGAAGACTTTCACTGAGAAGAGGGATTCTAGTTTTAAGGTACTGGTACGCCATCAGCATGCTCATAGGCCTCTGCTGATTTTAGCCGGAGGTTTATCAGGCCACAACTCACTGCACATGCTTTCTCTCTTGCTTTTCAATCTACAAATCGAACAGAGATTGAACATATAGAAATACAGTACCTTGAAAAGCGTCTTCTCTTGACATTTCCCCTCAGTATCGCCATACTTTCTTCAAAGCTGGAGACTGAACACCGCAGGATGCTTTTGCTCATTGATCTTCAACGGTGTCCGTTGAAACATTCATTACTGGGAGAAGAATAATCCTAGGGAAAGAAGGAAACAAGAATATATTTATGTGAACCACGTAGATTCAGATAAAGAAATTCTGCCTCACGCAAGTTTAATTGACCCTCCTGACTTGGTAGTGGGGCAACTAATGGCAGGCAGACACTGAAACGCTGCTGTGCTCAAGAAAAACCTGGAGAGAAAAAAAAAAAAAAAAAAAAAAAAACTTTCAAAACTAAAGCTTCCTTTTCCCCACCGTTTTCTTGTGGATAACTTAAGCTTAATATCCTTGGCAAAAAGATATTGCAGCAAAACCTTTCACATAAACTTAGTGTTTCGTGAAAAACTACAACAACAAAACATTAAATTCAATTGGAATTTTTTTCAATAAATTCAATTGGAATTTAAATTCAAAACTTTAAATTCAGTTGAATTTAAATTAAAAAAAATAAACTAATTAATTTAAATTAAAAAAATTTAAATTCAATTGACTGTTCAGAGGAACAGTCAAGCTTGACATTATACATCCTAGAATTAAAATCTAGTTTGAGTTTTTCTCCCATCTCCAGACCTTGCTAAAGATGCTTATTAGGAGCTCTGTCAAAAAAAGTGAAAGGCTTGTTATATCAAAGCTTCGAACCCTTCTTACTGCCCTTGACCTTCTTCACATTGCTGCTCCTACAAGGGTGAGTACTATCATTTTTAGTACGGGAGGGAAGCTGTCATATCCTTGAGTGGGGGGTCGTTCTGTTTACAAAATGAAGTTCCAGTAAGAGTACATCAAATGAACCAACTTTCTTTGAACTTTAATTCATCGCTATATTGAATGAATGACCTCTGGATTTCTCTCTCCCATTTGGAAGTCAATTTGAAAACAAACTACCTCTGCCATAAAGAGCCAGGCATCAGAGACACCTGTTGCGCCTCAAGAACAGAGAAGGTATGAATGACAAGAGCAGCTGAATAAAATGCAACTTGCCATTAGAAATGGGTGTACTGGCATCTACAGGTGCCGCTGGCATCTCCTCATTTTCATTACTCTCTTCATCTGGTTTCTCGTCTTCAGTAGCAGGGTTCTGCTGTGGTGACTTGGAGTTGTCGCATGGAGCACACGCTGCAGAGGTGCGACCTTGCAAGAAAGAATAGATACCAAAGATCTTCGTCATGCATTTTCAGTTACAAATGCAGAGACAAGTCTTCAAATCCTTAGCGTTAAAGCACGTACCTCTTTTCTCACGAGATTCTTTAATTTGTTCACAAAGTCGTCTAAACTCTGTATCCAGTTCGTTCCTCACCATTGAATATGCAGTGTCTTGCAAAACATAGGCGCTGTGACGATCTGAAATTTTACACACTTTAACTGAATGTTGTCTACCAACCAATGAAACTGTTTTGATCACAGAAGAAAATTGCTTTCTTCATAGGTTGGTTCCGAAAGGTTCTCTCAGTGAATATTTTCAGCATAACAACATCGAAGTTAATTAAAACAAAAGCACTAGTTCCTTGGGAACACTTATATCACAATTCCATGCCCAAGTAGCAAAATGATAAAATATTTACAATGTAGTAAGAGATGTTCTCTGTGGACGTCCAAAATCATCTAATCCATCCGAAGTCTATTGTCCGCACACAGCATTTATCCATCTATACGTTCGAGAGATTTTTTCAACTAGGGCTAAAAAGCACATCCTCACCTGTAGATCTTTGATCCGGGTAGTACTCTAAGGCATTGTTACAGATTAGATCGATGTCCTTCAGCTAGTCTCCGGCAGCGAGGTACTGGCGCGAGTCAATTTGAGTCAGAACTGTTGAAAGATCCATCGGCTCTTTAATCCTTGTGGCATAGTCAGGTACCTGCAGATCAAATACAAGCATTCAGAGGTTTTCTTAACCTTGCACACTGTCTACCAAAATTATTCTGAAGACTTTAAATAAACGACTTCCTAAAAACTCTGAACATTTGCGATGCATCAGAAGATGATGAAATTAACCAGTTTGCTTCTCAAAAATGGAAGGGCTTTTTCATTTTTCATTAGAGCGGCCACGAGAGGACAACAAGAAGTAGGGAGGTCAGAAGCACATGCATGGTAGAGAAGAAACACTGAGGGTGGGAGATTCATTTCACTTTGCTTCAGAAAATCACAACAGTGAAAGCTGAGCAAGCCATCCGGCATTCTCTTTGTTGTTGACATTGAGGAAAAGGTGCATGAATTGCACCTGTGAAGTACCTATTGCAGGCATCTACTTTAGAATGAGATAACTGGGCCCTGAGGTGCTCATTTCTTCCCTCAGACCAGAAGAGGAGCCTAATGACCAGTTCAGATGAGGACATATGTATCTGTCTAGATTTTTCACAGCTCAAGAACCTAGGAAAAAAGGGGAAGAAAAGCCAGTGGAGGCCCACATCAAGAGGACTTTGCTGATCCGCAGGTATATTCAAGTTACATCTGTCTTTGAAATATACGCCCCTAGTTTAGGCTTATCTCATAAATTAAGGAGAAAAAGGCATCTAAGCAGCCAATTGGAGGAAAAAGAAAACACACTGCACTTATGGTTGATTCCTATTGAGGAGTTCCAGATGAAACAGAGAACAGGATCTCAAAACTTAGTTTTACAAACTGCTGCTCCTATTCCTGTTCCCACAGGAACTGACAGTCCAAGAAAGGGCTTCAGACTTCACTCAAGTAGTCCTGTAAATACTGTTTGTCATTATAAGGAAAGATCTCTGTGCTTTGCAGTGCTGTGACACGCCTACATATCAAAGCTTTTTCACGAGCAAACTGTGTTGGCATTTGGACTGGCTTTTTAGAATGAAACCAGGGCTTTCAGCAAATAATCCCATAAGAGACATTTGAGAGTCAGCAGAAGTAAAAGCACTGCCTCTGCTTCTTGCAAAATCCTTACAGTGCAGCCCTAAAAACAAAGTTGAACCTTCCCCAAAACGCTGAGAAATATGAACACTGACAAGTTACAGACACACACGGATCAGCACTACTTTACCTTCTGTGGGTCAACGGGCTTTGCAAATTCCCTGAAACGTCTGTCAGTGGCAAGTCTGCGAGTAACGTCCCTCAAGAAAATTCTAAGGTCACGCAAGGTATCCTCCTCTTCCTCCTCCAGCATCCCTACTTTTGTGGGGATCACTCTTGTGGCTTCTGAGGCTCAGCTGGTGGTGCTACAGGCACAACTTCCAATGTCCAATCAACTTCAATTCATCAGGAAAAATTAGCCAATTTACAGTACTCAAATACAAGCATACGACAAATTACTGACAGAAAATGACCACCAAAGCAAAGCCCTAAGAGCTAGTAACTTCGATAGGAAAGTTTTAGATGTACTTCTCATATCCTCCTCACCTCTTTTCTTTACGGGAGGCTTAGCCACTTCATTTAGAATTAGGTCCTCAAAAAAAGGCTGCTCTCTCTGCCCTACCAGGCAACTCAATATTGCACACTTCTCCAAATTCCTTATTAAATAATTTTTGCATCTAAAGCAGAAGGAGGAAAGACATTTCAGATTTAAGGCCACAAAAAACTCATCTTCTATTCCAAAAAGACGAGTACCTTTTCAAATTAAGAATAACCTGAAGAACACAAACTGAGAAAAGTTATCATCCTGGCCTTAAAACGCTACATTTTCAGAGGCTGGCACGGCAAATTCAAATATCACCTTTAAGAATCACCTGTAGAATTAAAGCTCGCTGAAGGGATTGTACGCTACACTGATAAAGTAATGGCTTTCACCACATCCAACAGCGCCTCCTTTGTATTTACTTGCCTTGCTGCAGCCTTTACTTAGAACCTTTACGGCTATAGAGGGAAGAGAAAGGCTTCAGCAGACAAGTGAGGGCTTTTTGCTGAGTTTTTATTTCTCTACCAAAAGGTGTCTGAAGTAGCTAGTACCTCTACGTCTTCCTCCATTTTCAAGTTCTAGTAATAAAAGGTAGGTGAGGAATTTCACTACTTATTTTAGAAGGAATTTACAGCCTGTACAAAAACTTCTGTGGGAACTCAAGCACTTTCAAAGCAGTTGATAATAAACACGTCTAGGTAAGACCCGTTCTCTTCCCCCAGTGACTGAGACCAAATCATCAGAATGACAACAGCGTGGTCCTGTTTTGGGCACCTTCCCTTAATGTAAACTCTCAGAAGTCAATGAAGTTCTGCACCTACTTTTACTACAGTTTATTTAGGACTACAACTAGAATTCGATTCCAAAGTTACTTTAGCAGAAATTGGAACTCAGCTTTCCAGCTTGGAAAGCTTTGGCCTATATGAAGAAAGAAACTGATTTACTTATTTTTTTTTAATCAAAGTGTTTCAATTCTCTACTAAATTGCATTATTAGCAGTTTACCCAACATAGCATGGAATGGCAGACTGTCAGAAGAAATCTCTTCAGTAAAAACCTCCTCTTGTCATTTCAAGCACTGCATATTCTTGACTGAACCACTTTGTAGCCACCAGAATTATTGTATTAATTTATTATTTGCATGTGTGAGAAGGGGGTGAAAGTCACTTGCTTGACTCAGAAAAAACCTTAAGCAGATGCTTTCACGGTATTTTTTTCTCTAAGCAAATTTTAAGTGATTTGTTAGGGTGCCTGAGTAATAACAGCATGCATTTAAGAAAGCACAGCATTTTGATGCTGAAAGCATTCATAAATTACAAGACACTGAAGAAATAGTAAGGAAGGTATTGACAAATACCTCTTCTGGGAGATCTAGTGACGTACATCAGACGGAGCAAGCAGCAAAACTGGCAAAAATGCTGGAATGTTACGTAGTAGAGTTAGAAAAGTAAGTTTCAAGGCAGGTCCAGCGTTGTCCCACCATAAATGGATATCTGGGACATAAATTGTGCTTGGTGTTGTCTTCTGAGCATTTCGGATCAGCTAGTGAAAAGGAAAGCTTGCGTAAGAAAACTAAAACACGTACAAGAACCTCTTAATACATAGCTACATAGCCATCTGACTGCCCCATGAAATGAAACTATGTGAACAGAGTGGCAAGCATCCTTTCACATAAGGAATTTCTCTGTGCACCCTTTCAGATTATCAGTATTCGGAGAACTCTAGTCAGAAGATGGGAAGGATATATTCAGGCAGTGGCTAGACACCGTAGCTATATGGCCACAGCCACAATCATCGCATAACAAAGAAAGGAAATGTCCCGCTTAAGGGACACATCAGTATTCAGTCGTGTAACATGTCTGTCCTTACTTGTATGGCTCTCAAACGTTTCCACTAAAGGTAAAAGTATTTTAAGGTAGTGATGCCAAACAAGAAAATGGATTTCCTGCCTAAAAGTAAAAGCACCAAATCTGTTCATTTTTTCTAGTTAAAACCACATCACCGTGCAAATGAAGTGTTTTCTGAATGTTAATGCTTTTAGTGCACATACTGCAACAGCACAAGTTGTGTATGTCCGTGCGAAAACAAAATAAACAGAAGCCCCAAACCTTGGTTGCCTTACTAATATAATTTAGAAGAAGCCTACAAAAAGTAGCCGACATGCAGTCTGATACAGAGCCATCTACCGGGAGCACACAGTCTTAGGAGGCAATGAGAACTACTTTCTGGATCCCAGTGACATGAGCAGCATTTCTTTCCACAAAGAGATGTTTATTAGCAACACCGCCCAGCTTCCTGAGCTGCTAGCAACAGCCTCACTGTAAAATTGGGTATGGAAAATGTGGACATGTACAACATCCGGATTGTTTGTGGTGCTGTCTAAAAGAAAAGGGGATTTTCAGACAGAAGCAAACATCCCAGCACATTAAAACAAGGCCACCTCCATTACCAATGAATTTTGCTCACCTTACTTGCAACTCGATTGATCCTTTACATACAGTCAGTGAATCCGATGAGAAGAAAAAGAAAAAAAGGTACCTGTCCGCAGATTTCTTCTGGCGATGCAACGTTTGTAAGCAGAACAGAAAGGTCCAGGGTGTGAACGGGAAACTTCTCCAAAGCGTGCAACACCACGGGTGCCACGTAAGAAACCTGGCCGTACCCTTCTTTTCCTACTATTAGCAGACGGGGCTGGCATGATGTTGGTTCGCAGAAAGCACTCCTAGAACAAGAGTTAAGAAAACAAGCTTATAAATGAGGTGCTGAATAGACACACAGATGTTCCAAGTAATTTTCCTATAGACTTTCTTTTCCCTCCCCAAATAATCCAAATGGCAGCGGTACATTAAATACATGTAAGATTTCCAGTTAAGTTATTCACTCATTCCAATTGTTTCATCTTCTTCCCTTGTGTTTCCTATTCTTTACTAAACCAAGACTGCAAATTAATATCCCTGCAATCTTGCTTTACTTTATTATAAATTTATTATTTATTATATATTTATTATATATTTATTATAAATTTATTTTTATTTAAAAATAAATTGGTGAGGACCATTTGTTTCCCCACTACAATCAGGCTGTACCTCTGCTGGCTTAAATCAAAGATGCTAGAGACTTAGCCTTGCTCTAGAGGACAGAAAATCTTCTGGACAGCACAGCAATAGAAACTGAGAAAAATAACTGATCCAGCTGTGACAACATGATCTAACTTTCCAACTGTGGGCTTGCATGACTTCCATACTAAAATAGCACAAGATTAACACAACTTGGTGGCTTAACAAATAAAGACACCATTCACATTTTTCTCAAGGTGTTTTAACAAGCCATTTCTCAGTTTTCTTTCTGCTACATAATTCACTACTGGTTTAACAATCCTGGAAAACAGAAGGGCAAAAGGTGGCAACACAAACCCATAAAGTTGGGCTATTTTTAGCTAAAAGGACAGACTGCACATTTATGTGGTCTTGAGTCTTTCAAAGAATGCCATGGATTAAGTCAACGTGTTCTGGTAGTCTACGGATCACTTTGGCTTACGAAGAGAAGCCTGGGCTTTTCAATTTGGTCATTCAGAGCAACTTCATTACAACTTTAGTCCCTCCACCCTTTCTTCTTGTGAATACCAAGCACCCCTTCAACACACAAACTTGATGTTGCCCCTTCGTCTACCAACCCTCGCACTTTTAACAGCTGGAACTGTTTACAAAGACTCAGCAGACCTGAGAATTTAAACATAACAGGGATCTATCTTTCTTTACCTGCTGAAACAGAGGCATTTTTTCTCTGGTCCGTTAGGCATTCCATCTTTTAATTCATCTCCAGAAACCAAGGATGCATCGTCATCACTGTCAAACATATCATCTTGTAAAATAGGATTGAAATGCTCTGAAAGGCAAAAGAGGTTTGTTAACTTTCCTGAATAGCCTTTGTCTCTTTCTCTTCCATTAATACAGCTTCTAAATCAGTGCCAAAACCCTTTCTTCATTTGAGAGCACACACTGAAAGCTATTTCCTAGAGTTCAGCCCACCACAGATCTAAGGAGATGGCACAAGGCCCTACAAAGCTCTACTAAGTACCACTGATGTGTATGTATAAGGTACGCTACTCTTGGTGATTTTTTTCTCCCCCTTAGAATAAAGGAGATTACGAACAATTTCTGCAGTTGCTAAATAGCTAAAAAAACAAACAAACAAACAAACAAGACCATTTCTTTCTGGAGGAGGTTCCCACAATGAAAGCATGGGGATAAAGGATGTGATGGCCACAGAATTCCATTCATCTAGTAAATATCAATGCTAATTGATCTCATGTGCACGTGTATAGTACGATCCACAAACGTTTAAATTAGGAGACTGGTTAAAAAGGATGATAGCTAAAACAATATTTAGCTTAGACCAGTTATACTTGTATCCTGGTCCTGACATTCTTCAGAAAGGAATTAGAAACATTGACCTAGAAATGCTTCCCCTCCAAAGATCTGAGTTTTGATTTTTTAAAGAAAAATAGGTGCCTTATACTTCAAACCTCAAGTCAACCTCTACAAATGCTAATTATCTTAGCTGCCGTCAGAAGCAGGATGCTTCAGTAGAGAACGCATCGTCCTTTACTGTGTATTGAGTCATTCAGAGCTTCCATTTGGCATTTCAGTTTCGAATCCACAATAAAACCTATGTGTTGTATTCCAGACTTGCCCAAAAAAAAGACATGCACATGCAAATAATAAAATTCTACCACCATTATGTCTGAAAGCTATAAGTTGATTGCACAAACCACAAGTTTTTGCTTTAGCAGAATTATAAAGAAGTGGATGCTGTGGTTATACCTTGCTGTCGGTCCTCCTTTAGTGCAATCTGTGCATGCGGGAAGATCTTCTGCACAACTTGTAAAATATTCTCTACTGATCTTTGAAAAAGTGGCTTGAAAATGGGTGATAGTGCTTGTACGGGTGAAGCCTTGATCCTGTTTGAAGCTGGAACAACCTTCTTCATAGCCATGAAAAAGTCCTTTGCTTTTATTTTAATAGAATTAACGTCTAGTAGCAACTTCTCCCTACTTGCATAAATCTGAGGATAGCATTGGCCATTGGCGTAGAGAGCACAGTGCAGCTTCAGTACAGAGGGATTTGATATCTGCACCACAGTCTCCTAACAAACAAAAATCAAACGTTACATCAGTCAAGGCCCAGGTTTACAACATGCAACATTTAAAGAATTTGTAATGCCAAAACCAAACAGCATAACAGGGAATTCAAAGTGCTACCGCTCTGCAAGGATGTTTCATGTTGCTCACTGCCTGATATCCTGCACTTATGCAGCTGAAGCAGACTCCTCATCAAAAACTATACTCTTGAGGAAGATGCCCCAGAACCACTTAATGTTCTCAGACAACAAGAGGAACGACAACAAAGAGTAAATAGATGAAAGGATCTCACACAGATTGCTATGAAGGCGTGCCAGCTGCCTCGTTGACTAGTTGTGCAACAAGGCACAAGAGCATGGGTACTGCCTGGTACAAGCTAAGGTTCTTTACAACTTGGTCACAAGCAAGAATCCGTTTCTGTTTCAGTCTTACCAATGCATTTCTCAGCTAGTTCATCAAGCAACATGTCCGGTGGCTGAGGGGTCCAGTCACGAGTATGAATCTTGACAATTTCTTTTCTAGCCTGGAAGCAAAATCATTGCATTTTAGCTTGTCCCAAGTTTTCCTTAAAAATACCAACAAGAAACAAACAAACCAAAAGGCAAACAAACAAACAACAAAAAACAAAACAGTCCTCCCTCAAAACCCCTCATCTACTAATACACTTTTCTTACTTGCTCAACTTTCAAGTATTTTACAGTTATTTAATATACACTCTGCATTGTCAACCAGGAAATTGAATATTTCTTATTTGTTATACTGAACTTTTTCTAGGAACCTACAGTGAAAGAAAAGGCATTTATAGCTTCAATAACAAGTTTCCAAACTACGAGACCTAAGGACCCAGAGGAAAATACTGTAATGAAAAATTTATCCAGAAACATTTCTTTGCTGTCCAAAAAACTTCTCTAAAACTTAGCAAGCTTTCATTGGGACAGTCTCATTACTTCATCACATTTGCTTTCCAGTCAGTAAATTCACAGAAAGCACTTCTGGCACAATGCTTCCAATTGCTACAATTACTATAAAGAAGAAAAGAATTATGACTCAAACTACTACCACCGAGCAGGGGCACAATCAAATGCAAACACGTCCCCTATTCATTCATAAGTGAAGGATTGAGACCAAAAACACAACTTCATGATGAAAACACCCAAGTGGACTAAATAATTAAGCAAACAGGTACAACTTTGGGAATGAAAGGTTTGATTATAGAACTAACTACTTGGTGGTATCATCCTGACCATATATATCCAGTACCAGATTTGTCCTCCATGGAACAACGCAGTGTCTCCACGTATCACTCTTTTGTTCAAGTTGTCAATATTTTTTTTTTTTCCTATAAAGTTGGACTTTGCCATGGTAGCACTAACGTTGAATTTAAGTTCTCACCTCTTTATTTGGCAAGTTGAAGAGGAAGTGTCTGCCAAAGCGTCCTGGTCTTCGTAAAGCAGGATCTATAGAATCCAGTCTGTTAGTAGCTCCGATTACCACGATCTCCCCTCTGTTATCTATGCCGTCCAGAAGGGTCAGAAGAGTTGAAACAATGGAACAAATAGAAAAATATAAGTTTTACTTACTGGTTCAGTAAATTTTGTTACATTCCACATGACTTTCTTGATGCCGGAATAACCTTCTTCCTAGTGGTCATTCAAAACTGGGAAAAAAATAGTCTACCAAGTCGGGGTTTTTTTGATTTGATAATAAATCTGCAGACTGTTAAGTCATCAAGCACTTCAAGACTGTTTGAAATAATCTCTACGTTAATATAAAAGGAGTACCGCACACTTCTGCTCAGGAAGAAAATCACGGAAAATGTCAACTTTGATTTTAGATGTTGAATTTGTTGCAGTGAGATCTTCCTCATCGCACGATTCTATTTGGATTTAAACCATATTATCTATGGAGAGACCGAGATTAGGACAAGAACAGCACAGAGTTCAGCATGAAGCCAATCAGGAGCTCAAGTTTGTATTCTTTGTATTCCACTTTATCCTTCTCTTGCTGGAAGGACCTGCTTTTTGACTCTCCTTCTCTTCACTAGGAGCATGTTCCCTCTTGCTTTGGTAATGCTCTTTCTCAGTGGTTTTAGTCTTGTCCTTTGTATCTTGGCATCTCTCTGTAACAGCTGAGGAGGAAAGGTTTTTAGAGCTACATTCAGTGTCAGACTCGAGAGAGGAAGTATGCCGCAATTTCTCACCAGGCTCACAAGACCCTTTGCCGTACAAAACGGTTTCTTTTGAAATGAGGTCACGTTCTTTTGATCTTCTTGCTTTCTCCTTGTCTCCACCGTCATCACATTGGTACTGGGCGAGGTATTCATCGTTCCCAGGAGATTTCGGAGGGTCCACGACACTGCACAAAATAAAATCACATTTCTCACTTCTGCTGAAGGACGTGAATATTAAGAGTAAAACCTTCCAACGTCAAACAAACAAACAAAAACCTCCGGACTACAGGAACGCTCGCAAAGATATGCCATTTAGAAACCTCTCCGGTGATTAGGACACCTTCTTCAGCTCCCAGAGAAAGTGCTTTTTCCCCTCTTGCTTCTGAAGCCATTGCACTAAAAAAGCAAACGCATCTGTCTCCCTCCACATGCTGCTCTGAATAAGAGCCAGAATATTCAAAGCCACTCTATTTCTTCTCCCCACATAGCCGAAAAAACACCAGTTGAAAGAGTTTTCTACCTCTCTCCACGAATTTACATTCACATATCCTATGACTGCAAAAATAGAAGGCGGGGCTCAGGAGGAACAGCCAGTGCTGGAAATGAAAAAAAGCAGCCTGTTTCTTCAGAGTCTTAAGCCTATGCTACTAGGAACAAAACAAAACAAAACAAAACAAGAGGAGAGGAGAACAACAGCGGGAAATTTACCTATTCTCCAGGTGTTCAATTGCAAAGCCTCCTCTGGAGGATCAACAGTTGTGAATTCAGTGTGCTTAGGAGAAATCAGATCTACATCTGAACCACAACTATTTCAGTAGTATCACGAACTTCTGTTACTCTGAAGAAGCAGTCAGCACCGTTTCTATGTTAGGAAAGAGCTGAACAGAGTCTGTTACTCACATCAAGTAGTCAGGCAGGTTTCTTTAGGAAGGCTGGGTTTCACTAGAACATTACTAGCCTGTAAGCCTCATGGCATCACCTTCCATCTTGACTGCTGAACCTCCTTGCTCCCTACTATCTTCTTTGCCAAGATACAGCTGTCCACATTTACTTTTCCTACTTGGCTGGACTGAATTTAAGAAGATCTTGCATCTAAGAAAGGGAACAAAAGCTGCTGCCCAGCAGCGTCTGGCTCAGGGAGGAGTGAGAAAGCTCTGTGCAGCCCCCAAGGTCCGTGCAGCAGGAGGCAGGAGGTGCTCCAGGCTCACAGCAGCAGCTCCCCTGCGGCCTGTGCAGGGAGAGGCCCCTGGTGGAGCAGGCTGTGCCCCTGGTGGAGCAGGCTGTCCCCCTGCAGCCCATGGGTCCCCCGTGGAGCAGATCTCCACGCTGCAGCCCCCCTGCGGGTGGAGGAGCCCCCGGTGGAGCAGGTGGCTGTGGCCTGGAGGAGGCCGCGGCCTGTGGAGAGCCCCCGCAGGAGCAGGCCCCGGGCTGGACTGGAACAGGCTGTGCTGAGCCTGCTTTGCCCGTGACGCTCCTTGTGGAGTGATCTCCCTGTCCTTCTGGCAGCCCTTGAGCCCTTGCCAGCCTCTTTTCTCCCCTTGGCGTTGGAGGAGGGGCAGGGAGAGAGCGCTTGTGCTGGAGCTCAGCTGCCCAGCTGAGGAAAACCACCACGGCTCTGTCTTGCCGCTGCTGCAGCACGCTGGTAGCAGCCAGCACCGTCTGTTCTTCGAGCCTCAGCAAGCCCACAGCATCTTCCCAGAAGGGATCCCTTTCCTTCACGCCTGACAGGCGCCGCCTCCAGAGGCTGAGGGCTTGTGCCCTGTTTGCAAGCGCTTTCTCAGTGCCCCCTTCCCCAGAGAAGGATCCCAGCTGCTTGGCTTCCCTGCCCTCTGCTGCCAGGCTCCCGCAGCTGCTATCCCAGCAGCGCAGCAGCCAGCTGACAATGTGCTCGCCTGGAGGACAGCTGCAATCTTGTCCCATGGCTCGCAGCTCGCCCAGGGATGGGGATCACCTGCTTCCTGATGCTTTTCTCTCTGCTCTCCTTTCCAACAGCCTCCTGTGCCCTGGGATGGCCCTACCTTGGGGTAGGCTGCCTCGCCTTCCTCTTGCTCCTTCCCCTTCTTGGGAGGACTTTCTGCCCTTCCGAAATGAGATGACTTCTGCATGCATTCCTTCCCCTTGTGTGTATTGGTGCCTGAGACAGCAACGGGGTCGTCCCTGGAGCCAGCTGTAGGGCCTGTGCCAGGCTTGGAGGGGCTGCAGGGAACATGCCAGGGGCTGGAGTGGCTGGATGTGAAGTACTATCAGTAAAGAATTTCTTCCTAACATATATTAGAAATCTAACTTTTCAGTGTAAAGCTATTAGTCCATGTCCTGTCACTCCAGGCCCTGATAAAGACCCCCTCCCCAGCTTTCCTATAGGTTGCCTTTAAGTACAGGAAGGCTCTCGGCCTGGCACACAGTAAAAGTGATGGCAGATCCTTCACAATATTATTTGAATTTCACGTAAATAGAACAGACTATCAACTTACTTAGGAGAAGTAATACAATTTCAGAACTATTCAAAACCAAAGGCATTCCAAACTAAGTTTAAGTTCAGAGGAAATCCAAAGAAAAAAACTAATTTTGAAACTAATAATCAGAGACCATAATCTTCTTCAAATGATAGATTTTCCTCCTGTACTGGGTAATTTTGATCTGTCTTTAATGATCATCCAGACATGGCTTTGACACCGAGTATCTTGCTTTGCCTCTGCATTAAGTCTTCTTCTCATGTGAGGTAAATGTCCTGCTCTTATGGGATGGGCCTAGGAGACACACGCGCTGTGTCTCATGATGCTTGGATATCATCTTAATTCTGGGTGAAGATGAAAGGTCTCACTGCTTCCTGAACAGGGAAGTGGATGTCTGCAGTTAAGAACCCTCTGTCTAATCTAGAAACATGAAGGAAGGAGTTTGCTGGATTGCAAGTGACAGTGAAGAAAGCCACAGGTGACATATCAGACTGATTAAAATGTTATTTAGCTCAGGGCATGGCTAATGAAGTGGAGCTGGAATAGTTTGACGACTGTAATTACGCTCACTATCACTGTTACTTGTTTATAGGATGGTAATGCCTAAAGGTCCCACTGGAGCCTGAAACAAGGTTGTGCTGGGTGCTGCACGTGCATATCTCAGTAGCGCTTTGATAGCTAGTGATACAAACAGACAAAACAGAGATTGAAAGGAGAAACGGGGGGACAGAGATAAGAAGATCTTCCTGCAGGTCATTTAGGGTATGAGCCAGGAGTTCAGTGCATCCAGCTCTCTAGTGCTCTGCTGGCCCAGTGAGATGAATGGAAAACATTGCAGCCTTGGAAAAATAGTGCTTCTTCTAATTCTTTGGCCAGTTTTGATGATTTAGGACTGCTCTATTTATTTATTTATTGATTTTACTTTCCCCATTTGTGCTGGAGAAGGTGAACTTTTTAAATACCTATTCTGAATTCAAATATCATTTTCATTGTTATGTTTCTGTTTTGTTGGCACTATTCATAATGACTTCTACCCTTCAGTGGAAGCAAAAGCTTATCATACCATAAAACTGATAAAACAAAACATAAAACAAAACCAGGCTTAAAACGAAATTTTTGAGGCTTACAAATGCAAACTTTGAAATCTAAGGAAATGAATCATTGAGTCTGACTAAGCATCTCTGGGACTGGAGTGCAGAGAAGGCAGAGTTAAAATTCAAAATTCCGATGGGAAAAAAGCAATGAGAAAAGGTACATTTCAGAGGTTAAAAACTGCAAAAATAAAGTACGAATGACCCAAAACCTCCTTCACATAGGAAATTAAACAATAATAGTAAATGATACTTAAGCCACAGAACCCAGGGGGAACAAAGAGAACAAATTAGGACAGTTGCATACTCGAGGCAAAAATAGATCAAAAGTTAATGATGTCTCAAATGCTGCAAATCTTATTTCCTGCATCTAACAGCAACAACAATGTGATATTAAGGGCAGTGACAGGATTCCCATTGCAAATGAGGGTAGGGCACTAGGCACAACATCATCTGAGGTGAAATAAAAATCTACAGTGATTCAAGTGAAAAATGACAAGCTGATATCTACCTAGCCTATTAACAGCATTGGCACACAGAACAACAACTCAAGTAGGAAAAATACATCACAACTGTGCAAATCAGGGATAGAGGGATAGTCCCCAGAATGGGAGAGTAACAAATATACTTCTGTCCAGGAGAATGTAAAGAGTGATCCAGACAAGTGCAGGCCTGTTAGTTTGACATCAACGCTGGGCAAAGTTTTGTAGCAAGAAGAGATAAGACTAGGGAAGTAGCGGGTAATGTGGAATTTACAAGATAATTTATTAAAGCTAATTTGTTTCCAGAGAATTTAGTAGCTTGCCTTTGTAGGACCAGTGTTCCCCTACACAGGGGATGAACTACATCTATTTCACTTTCTGTGAGCTTCTGATACCTTATCTATGGATTTGGGCTTTGGGGCTGCAAGTGAATCAAGGGAGTTTGCAATTGTTCACACTGTTCGAAGAGGGAATTACCGGCAAAGGAGAGGTTACCTGTAGTGATTCTCAGAGACAGTTCTGAAACTGCAGCTGCTAAGGAGGCAAAGACTCATGGAGAAATGTAGGCTGGAAGGGAGCTCTGAAAACCCAACCTCCTATTCAGAGCAGAGATGACTTCAAATTTAGGTATGTTCAGTACGGATATGGTGGCCGAAGACTAAAAATTACATATGAGCTTTGAGATTTCCAGGTGACGTAAAGTTGGGAAGTACTACCGAGCCTGACAGAAGGATATCCCTTGTGATTGAAATGGTTCAGGTGAAGTGACATTTGATAATACAAAGTAGAGCCATGCTTAGAGATTCTCAACAAAGGGTGTTTTTTTTTTTTTTTTTTGTCATGTTTGCTATATGGCAGTCAGGAGTTTAAAACAAACAATAAAACAACAAAACCCCATGTTCATGCACTGTTAACAGAAGAACTGAAAAAGTTAAGTGGTTATATGGTATGTATGGCTATTCTTTTTTTTTTTTTTTTTTTTCTCCAGTATAAATACACCTGACAGGGCAGCCCTGCCACACATATAAGACATGAGGCAAAATTCTGCCGCTTGTATTCACATTGAACTTAGGAGGAAGTGTTCAGAAGACAGAAGGAACAAGTTGCCTATTGTGTGGAAGGGAATTAAAGGACATCATTCTGCTCAGCCAGATGCCAGTTGAGAGAAAAATATGATGTCTCTGTGAAAATGCATTTCTTGAGTAAATATCAAGGAGAATTAGGAAATGTGTAAGTTGGGAGATACATCTGAAATGATGATTGCAGTTGGCTTATGAGGAACTTTGGACAGGAAATTGGTAGAAACTTCCCATTTTAAGAATAAAGTGCACCATAGATATGAAGTCAGCATTCACCTAAAGAGTAGAGGCCAACTCAAAGCCCCCACAACAAAGCAGTGGACAAACCAGAACACTAACATGTTGTGGTCTAGAGTCACACAGATATACGTAAGTTTACTATACCAAAACATCTGAGGGGTTCCTTTGAGAGGCGGAGGGCTTGTGCCCCATTTCCATTTCCACTCTCAGTGTCCCCTGCCTCAGAGAAGGATCCCAGCTGCTTGGCTTCCCTGGCCTCTGATGCCAGGCTACCAGAGCAGGTATCCCAGCATCGCAGCAAACAGGTGACAATTTGAGTGCCACAGCAGTCCTCATTGCGAGCTGGACGCTCAGGGCACTTGCGGCCACCCACCTTTGTGAGCTCCAAGGCTGACAGTGACTCTCTGCTGAGCTGCCACGGCTCTCGGGTGTCCCGGTGACAGAGCTTTCGGCGCTAAGCTGACTGCCAGGAGAAAAGGCTGCCGTGAAATGGCTGCTCCACAATGCCAGGAGCAAGGTCTGCTGGGCTGGGGGTTCGCAGGGGAGCTCGGCCTTGGGCCTGGCAACTGCGCCTGGAAGCCAGGGACGGCCTTGGTGTGCAGCTGGACACCTGGGCCTGAGAAAGCAAGGTCTCTTTCCAGACACTTGGCACCATCGTCACCCAGTGGCTGTCTCAGGGGGACGAGAGAAATGCACAGCATCTCTTGCTTTCCTGAAAAAGGGATGGATTTGGACCCCAAAGCGAGCTCCTTTCTCTCGGAAGCATCACGTCCTCCTGTCTTTCTTGTATTTGGCTATGACTTTAGGAATCCCTGCAATCCCTGCAGCTGTGTCCCCTGCCAGCTTCTTGTGTGCCCCAAGCATCCTCGCTTGCAGGGCAGTAGAAGATGCAGAAAAGGCCTTGCCTTAGTGGAAGCACTGCCCTGCAGGAGCTCCAACAACCCTCTCAGCAGCACGCTGTAGCCCCCAAATGCCCCCGAAAGGGCACATTTCAGCTACTGGGAAGGAAATGAGTTCGCTCAAGGTGAGCTACCCGCTCAAGGCCCAGGTGTCTGTGAGGCAGTGTTGGCAAGGAGTCCTGTTGTGTGAGTCCGTTCTTTGTGGGTGCTCCGTCCCCACAAGGCTTGCTTTTCAAGGCCCAGGAGAGTCTTGTGGGCACTGGCCTGGGGTCCCAGGCTGAGCCAGCTGCTGGCTGGCAATCAGGGAGGCTCGCTCGGTGTCTTGGCTTGGGTTTGCGTGGCCAGGCTGTGGGAGCGGGGGGCTGCAGGGGTGTCCTCTGTGAGGAGAATGCAGCAGCTGCCCCATGGGAGCTCAGAGCCGCTTCCAGGAGGCTCCTTCCAGGAGGGACCCACCCGCTGCTGCCCAGAACGCAGAGCAAAAGGATGATGTTTGCGCCTGGGGGAGAGCCCATCTAAGAAAGGGAACAAAAGCTGCTGCCCAGCAGCGTCTGGCTCAGGGAGGAGTGAGAAAGCTCTGTGCAGCCCCCAGGGTCCGTGCAGCAGGAGGCAGGAGGTGCTCCAGGCTCACAGCAGCAGTTCCCCTGCGGCCTGTGCAGGGAGAGGCCCCTGGTGGAGCAGGCTGTGCCCCTGGTGGAGCAGGCTGTCCCCCTGCAGCCTATGGGTCCCCCGTGGAGCAGATCTCCACGCTGCAGCCCCCCTGCGGGTGGAGAAGCCCCCGGTGGAGCAGGTGGCTGTGGCCTGGAGGAGGCCGCGGCCTGTGGAGAGCCCCCGCAGGAGCAGGCCCCGGGCTGGACTGGAACAGGCTGTGCTGAGCCTGCTTTGCCCGTGACGCTCCTTGTGGAGTGATCTCCCTGTCCTTTTGGCAGCCCTTGAGCCCTTGCCAGCCTCTTTTCTCCCCTTGGCATTGGAGGAGGGGCAGGGAGAGAGCGCTTGTGCTGGAGCTCAGCTGCCCAGCTGAGGAAAACCACCACGGCTCTGTCTTGCCGCTGCTGCAGCACGCTGGTAGCAGCCAGCACCATCTGTTCTTTGAGCCTCAGCAAGCCCACAGCATCTTCCCAGAAGGGATCCCTTTCCTTCACGCCTCCAGAGGCTGAGGGCTTGTGCCCCGTTTGCAAGCGCTTTCTCAGTGCCCCCTTCCCCAGAGAAGGATCCCAGCTGCTTGGCTTCCCTGCCCTCTGCTGCCAGGCTCCCGCAGCTGCTATCCCAGCAGCGCAGCAGCCAGCTGACAATGTGCTCGCCTGGAGGACAGCTGCAATCTTGTCCCATGGCTCGCAGCTCGCCCAGGGATGGGGATCACCTGCTTCCTGATGCTTTTCTCTCTGCTCTCCTTTCCAACAGCCTCCTGTGCCCTGGGATGGCCCTACCTTGGGGTAGGCTGCCTCGCCTTCCTCTTGCTCCTTCCTCTTCTTGGGAGGACTTTCTGCCCTTCCGAAACGAGATGACTTCTGCATGCATTCCTTCCCCATTCCTTCCCCTTGTGTGTATTGGTGCCTGAGACAGCAACGGGGTCGTCCCTGGAGCCAGCTGTAGGGCCTGTGCCAGGCTTGGAGGGGCTGCAGGGAACATGCCAGGGGCTGGAGGGGCTGCAGGGACCATGCCAGGGGCTCGAGGGGCTGCAGGGTGTGTTACAAGGCTTTGAGGGGCCTCAGGTCCTGCCGCAGTGGTTGAAGTCGATGCAGGGAACATCAGAGTTGTTGGAGGGGCTGCAGGTAAAATGCCAGGGCTTGCAGCAGCTGCAGGCTGCGTCACAGCTTTGCATCAGGTCAAGACGCATTTTCCTAGAACCATACATTTCCTCCTGAAGGGGCTGAAGAGCATGGAATGGTCTTCAAAATGCACAGAGCAGACCCCAGCAAATGTAGAGCTGCTGCTAGCAAGTAGGTAACTTTATTGTTCCTGTTGTTAATTTTGTTTCACAACAACAGATGCAAATATGTATCTTGAATGAGGGCAAAGGTGACCTTGGATCTGAAGCACACAGGCGTTCGCTAGTGTCCCCCCATCCGGAGTGAATCCAGAATGACTCGGAAGGAAAAATAAAGTCCAAACCAGTGCGTTGTGATAAAGAGAGTTTAATAGGGTAGAAAAGGAATAAAAACCAACAAAATAATAAATAATGATACTTACAGTTTATAAGATATTAATATATAAAAATATTTAATACTATTAAATACTTATAATTTTATAATAATAAAACAATGCCATACCGTACAACACAGTCAATAAAGTGGATTTAATTAAATAAATAAGAAAACCAATAAATTAAATGAAAATTAAAAAATTTAAATTTAATACAAATAAAACCCATTTTTCCCATTCCAATGAATTGCTATCCCCATCATCACTTCCCATCCCACTGATCATTTGCTATCCCAAAGACCTCCCAGTTCTTATCCCCTTGGCATGCCAGTGCAAGAAGAAGTGCTCTGCAGGCAGAGGCCTTGCTGAGTGACCACCTAAGGAGAGGAATTTGATCCAGAAGGCAGGAAAGAAGAGCAATGCCCCGAAAGAAGAAGCAAGTCTTGTCTCTCAGCCCTTTGGTGTCCCAAGCAGCAGTTGCCATGGCCAAGCTTTCCCAGCCCAGCTGCTGCCAGCATCTCCCCAGCTTGCCATTGCCACCTTCCTGGGTGAGGCGCGCGCGCATTTGCCATTGGCGCTGTTGCCATCCCTGTGAGTGGCAAGCCCATCCCCTAGCTCCAGCACGAGAGAGGGGAGAGGGCAAGCGAGAGGGGCAAGGGCTGAGGAGCGTGGCTGAAGCTGGAGCAGGTGCCTGCAGAGGTCTCTGTGCCTGCCTGGGTGCTGCGGGGGCCGTCGAGGAGAAGCCCGAGGTCGGTCACGGGTAGCTGGAGCCTGGCACTGTCGGCGGGGCGCTGGGCATGCTGCTGGGGCTGCTGGAGGTGGGCTGCGGCTGCACACAGGCCAGCTGGCACGCTGGCCCCAGCGCCTTGGCCCTGGCCCCCAGCGGCTGCAAAGTCTCGCTGGGGGTCTTTGTCCCCGGCTGCTGGCGCTGCAGCGTCCTGGCCCCGCTGGCCTGGGGACAGAGCCTGTCCTGGGGCCGCACGGCACGGGGCTCCCCACTCGGAGTCTCCGGCAGCAGCCGCGCTCTGCGGGGAGGTGGCGCCGCTGCTCCTTGCCCCCCTGCAGCCCCCGGGCTTCGCGCTCTCTTGCTGGGTGCCGTGGTGCTGTTGATCGCCAGCTGCTGCGCGCTGCTGCCTGCTTCCCTGCTGCTGCCAGCCACCGTGCTGCTGCCAGCCGTCTTCCCCTGGCACGGTCTCTTGCGGCCTTGGCCAGCCTGGCCCAGCAGCGTCTTCCTCTCCTTGCCGGGGGGGTTCTCTGTCGTCGGCCTCCTGTGCTGGCAGCTCTGCGCTGTCCCGGGGGTGCTGCTGGGCGCAGGGCGCTTGGCCCCCCGCTTGGTGCCGGTGGACGCAGGGGCAGGCGGGGGACTCTTGAGGGGACCCAGGGGGCGTTTGGGCAGGGGTCTCCTATGGTCACTGCGGCCCTTGGGGTTGGGGCGTTTCTTGGGGGAACTCAGGGGGGATTTGGGCTGGGGTCTACGAAGGGCACTGCGGCCCTTGGGGTTGGGGCGTTTCTTGGGGGAACTCGGGGGGGATTTGGGCTGGGGTCTACTAAGGGCACTGCGGCCCTTGGGGTTGGGGCGTTTCTTGGGAGAACTCGGGGGGGATTTGGGCTGGGGTCTACTAAGGGCACTGGGGACCTTGGGGTTGGGGCGGGTCTTGAGGGAACGCTGGGGGGGTTGGGGCAGGGGTCTACTAAGGGCACTGAGGAGCTGGGTGTCAGGGAGGCTCCTGGGGGGACTCAGGGGTGGACTGGGTAGGGGGCTCCTAAGCGCACTGGGCAGGGGACTGGCTGCAGGGCTGAGCGGGGGGCTCACTGCTGGCACGACGGGGGACTGCAGCGACAGCCCACCCTCAAGCTTCTCGGGGCGCAGCCCAGGGGTTGAGGGGACCTCACCGAGGGCTCCTGTGGCTTCCAGTCCCTGCGTGCTCGGCTCCTCGATGTCCTCGCAGAGGTCGGGCAGCTGCGAGAGGAAGCGGCTGAGGGCAGGACTGCTGGGCAAATCGGGGAAGGCGTCCTGGGGCTCCACGGCATCGAGCCAGCTGAGCAGCTCCTCCATGCCGGGGATGGGGATGTCCAGGTCGGCCAGGAGCTCGTCCTGCATGTGCTGCAGCTGCTGGCTGTCCCCTGCCAGCTCTGGAAAGGCCTCGGCAAAGGCATCAGGGCCCAGCTCGGGCAGCTGCGGGGGCTCCTCAGGCACCTGCGGGGCTGTCGCCGCTGAGGACGAAGCAAGAAAATCCCCCAAGACGGGCGATGTCAGCTTTCCCATGGCCCCTGGGTGTGGGGCGCCCAGCGGCCGGCTGTGCCAGCCCCAAACTCACCGTCAGGCGTCGCCGTCTGGGTGCTGGCGGTCCTTGGAGCCTGGGCAGGCTTGGGGGCAGTGGGGCCGGGCAGCGGGGGCCCCTGGTCCTCGCTGAGCCCCACGGCGTGCAAGCAGGGCTCCGGCAGCTGCCCCCGGCTGCTGCTCAGGGTGCGGGGCGTGGGGAGCGCCTGCCCCCGCAGCGGAGGCCCCGGGACGAGGGGTGGCGGGGGGTTGCGCTGGGCGGGGGCCTGCAACAGGCAGGCGCCTGCGGGGTGCAGGAGCTCCCCATGGAGCACGGCCCTGGGCCCCAGCCCCAGCGCATGGTGGGGTACCAGTGTCCCCGTCACCATGGGCTGTCCCCACTGATGGACGGGGGCACAGGGAGGAGCGGTGTGGGGGAGCTGCCCCCCGGCGGGGAGCTGCACCAGCTGCAGCTGGTGCCCCATGGTTGGGAGCTGCACCAGCTGCAGGTTTTGCTCCACAGCGGGGAGCTGCACCAGCTGCAGGTTTTGCCCCACAGCGGGGAGCTGCACCAGCTGCAGCTGGTGCCCCACGGCGGGGAGCTGCCCCACAGCAGGGAGCTGCCCCCCGGCGGGGAGCTGCCCAAGCTGCAGGTGGTGCCCCTGGGCTGGGAGGTGCCCCCCAGGTGGCAGCTGCACCCCGGCGGGGAGCTGCAGCACCTGCCCCTGGACCCCCGGCACCACGTGCCAGACGGTGGCCTGGGGCAGCGCGGAGGGGAGGGTGGGTACCTGCGGGGGCTGCAAGGGCAGCGCCGTCGCTCCGGGGAGGGAGGGCAGCAGCCAGGCAGCCACCGTTGGCGGCACGGCTGGGACGACGAAGGGGGAGTTTTGCGTCTGCGCAAGCCGCGGAAGCCGTCTGGGGAAACCCTCTGTGGGAAAAAGGCCGCTGGGCTGAGCTCTGGGGCGCTGGGCTCGCCAGCAGGGCCGCAGCCCCGGGAGGAGCGGGAGCCGGCTGCTGGACCTGCCATGGTGGCTGGAGAGTGGGGCGGTTGCTTGGGGAACCCGGGCAACGGGGGTTCCGTCCCAACGGCTCACCAGCCCCTCGCCGACATCTTGGGGAGGACTGCAGGCTTTGGACCCAAGCAGGCTGCCCAGCGCAAGACTTGGCCATGTTCATTAGAACATTACTAGCCTCTAAGCCTCATGGCATCACCTTCCATCTTGACTGCTAAACCTCCTTGCTCCCTACTATCTTCTTTGCCAAGATACAGCTGTCCACATTTACTTTTCCTACTTGGCTGGACTGAATTTAAGAAGGGAGCTTGCAACTCTTCCTCTTGTTTGCCACTTCATCATCAAACCAAATGAAAATAGAGCTTAGGGAAATGGTTTAGTGGGGACTGTTAGCGTTAGGTCAGAGGTTGGACTCGATGACCTTGAGGTCTCCTCCAACCTAGAAAATTCTGTGATTCTGTGAAAACCATTTGCCTTTAACCTCTTTATTTCAGGCCTTCTTTCCTAGTGGCCATTCAAAACTGGGAAAAAAATAGTCTACCAAGTGGGGTTTTTTTTTGATTTGATAATAAATCTGCAGACTGTTAAGTCATCAAGCACTTCAAGACTGTTTGAAATAATCTCGAGATTAATATAAAAGGAATTCCTCACACACGCTGCGGCCGCTTACCTTTAGTATAGTCGTTGGATGCGATGGAGCAGTATTTCTTGCTTTCGCCTGCACTGGAAGTCTTCCCTTCCTTGTAAGGTTGTTTACTGCTCTCACTTCTGCATTACTGACATGAAGAGCCATCTGGAGGATGGCATTCTTCCTTCTTCTCCCGCGTTATCTTCTGGAAACGAGGATCTAAGTGTTCCAAGGAGCCTTTTGCTTTCCTGGTGTTTCTCCTTTTTCTTCTTTTTCTTCTCCTTTTTCTTCTTTTTCTTACGCTTGCGATTGGCATTGTCAAAGCGGAGCGCACAGAAACACAAATCATGAAGTCTGAAAGAAACATGCAAGTTAAAAAGGGAAAAAAAGATGTGGCACTTGTTGCCTATATGAAACTTGATTTATTTTACCACAGGTGATGATTTGCAGCATGTCAGCTATTTTGTGGTGCTTTGTGCACACGCAACTTACTTTAGATGCAGCAAACTTAAGCCGTCAGATTGAAGGACCATAGGTCCTGGTTTGTACACAGATCATTAACAACGGCTAGCTCTGGAATATGTGCAAGCAGAAAAAATCTTTTAACCTAATCTGGAATGGTGTACGGATGTGATTCGAACTATGTGGTCCAAAGCTAGTGCTCTGACACAATTCAGCAAGAGCTTTCCTGTCTTCACTGATCAACCTAACAACATGATCCCCGGCCAGCTGGTGCTATCTAAAGAACTTAGAAACTACCAGAAAAAAAAAAAAAAAAAAAAAAAAAAAAAAAAAAAAGGAAGACATGAGAAGCACCCAGAAAAGAATTAGGATAAAAAATGCGGAGTATGCTGGAATCCTTGCTTACTTGGAATCCTTCTCTCCATCTTTATCCTTAGACTTCTGTTTCTTCCAGAACTTGTGATATTTTTGCATTTTTTTCACCACCTAAAAGCTCCTTTTCTATCTTTCTGTCTTTCTATTTCACTTTCACTACCTTCTGCACGGGTATATTTTCTTTTTCTGTTTCCTTCTGTTTCATTTTTCTGGCGACAGTTCTCCAAATGAGCTGACACAGGTGGAAGCGCATGTCTTTCACGAGAATGTCTTCCGGAATGTTGCTGAGGTACCGAGCAACGATGCAAGTCTGCTCGGGGTGTGCTAAAGCGACGTACATCTTCCTCTCTCAAGAGGGAACCGTGAGGCCATCCGCTTTTGTAATGATAATGCTTATGTGACCTGCTGTAGTAAGTTGCAGTCCATCTGTCAAAGGCTGAATCGCCGTGAGAGAACTTTCTCTCTCTACTGTCTCCTGTCGCATGAGGTGAATAGTAATCCTTGTAATAGCCACATCTTTCCCATCTCCGTGCTTCGTCTCGATAGTATCTTTCTCTGCTCCAACTTCTTTCCCCTTTGGATCGGTAGTACCTATTGCTACCTTGTTCTGATCTTCCTCCGCTGCCAGATCTGTACTTTGAATATTTGACTGCTCTTCTGCCATTCTCAGGGCTGTTTCTTTCACGAGGGAAAGATCTGTACCTGCTTCCCTCCCAGTACTCCTGCTTGTGACTCTTTTGCTCAACAAATTCCACGCTCTGAGAACACCTCCTCTTGCTGGAAGGACCTGCTTTTTGACTCTCCTTCTCTTCACTAGGAGCATGTTCCCTCTTGCTTCGGTAATGCTCTTTCTCAGTGGTTTTAGTCTTGTCCTTTGTATCTTGGCGTCTATCTGCAATAGCTAAGGAAGAAAGATTGTTAGAGCTACATTCAGTGTCAGACTTGAGAGAGGAAGTTTGCCGCAATTTCTCACCAGGCTCACAAGACTCTTTGCCGGACAAAACGGTTTCTTTTGAAATGAGGTCACGTTCTTTTGATCTTCTTGCTTTCTCCTTGTCTCCACGGTCATCACATTGGTACTGGGCGAGGTATTCATCGTTCCCAGGAGATTTCGGAGGTTCCGCAACACTGCATAAAATAAAAACCCATTTCTCACTTCTGCTGAAGGACGTGAATATTAAGAGTAAAACCTTCCAAAGGCAAACAAACAAACAAAAACCTCCGGACTACAGGAACCCTCGCAAAGATATGCCATTTAGAAACCTCTCCTGTGATTAGGACACCTTCTTCAGCTCCCAGAGAAAGTGCTTTTTCCCCTCTTGCTTCTGAAGCCATTGCACTAAAAAAGCAAACGCATCTGTCTCCTTCCACCTGCTGCTCTGAGAAAAAAGGCATAGGGGCGAGCGGGGAACAGCCAGTGTTTCTCCAGACAGTGGAGAAAAATGGAAAAACATTCTATAAAGGAACACAAGTTCTCCTTGAGGCACCAACCTGCATCAGAGTGATATGCTCAGTGCTGATCATTAGTTCTGTTCGTGACACTGGACACACAGTATGGAATTGTACTAATTTAAATCCTTCCATTAAATACTATTAGTAGACAGATAAAACTGTAACGAACTTCCATAAAGTCTTGTCTTAATCAGACTGTGCTCATTTTACCTCATTTCCTCTGACAAACTGTTCAGCTGGCTGGCTGTGAAGGACTCCGTGATGACTTCTCGATTGACTGAAGGCATAGCTCCAGGCATCTGCAATTAAAACGCACAAGTCAGCAGACAAAAAAATACTATTTGTAGTAGTACTGAGGACTAGTCTTGTCAGAATTTCTCCATTAAATGGTAAGCAAGACCGCTGTGAGTTGTATGCATTATCTACACTTCAAAGATAACCCCAACTCACCCCCCAAAATCTACTTTAGGAAACTTAGGAATTTTTATCTCAGCTGAGCTTAAGTTGACAAGTTCTAATGTAAGCTCAGGTCTGCAAATTCTAAGGGGATAATACCACAAAGTCTTATGATCACGTGTGTGCTGTGTTTTCTCAGTATTTCACCTGAATTAGGAACACAATAAACACTCCCGAATACATCGTAGGTGAGAAATTCTCGATGGAGCAAATCTATGTTTCAAGCAATCCATTTGTTTTAGAAAAGAACATCTCAGAAGGTTTAACAGGTTCTACTCGGCAAGTGGAATCATCAAGTTTCAGTCCGTTTTCTTTAGATTCATTAACTAACCTAATAGCACCATTTAGTGAATCTGTTTTTGGCAGCTCATGCTGGGATCTTCCTTTGTCAGCATTCTGACAGGAAGAATTGGAATGCTGCAATGTACGGACTACCTTTCACACCAAAATTCCATTAGAGGACATTGCATTGCATTTCAAATTCCTTTGAAATAAGCCCTTTGACTCCTCCTCAGATTTTCCTGAAGATTCTGCACCATAAGGGACTGTGTTATCAGAGCTGAGTTTAGGATTTTCATTCACTGTTGGCTCCACAAAAATTTCATCAGAAACTTTTTTGTTTGTTTGCATTTGCTTCATTTGCATTACCAAATTTGTAATTGTGGATGAAGGAACAGCCTGGTAGAGATCTTCATCCTCCACAGCACTGCTAAGAAAGTCAGGCTGTGACACAGTCTGACGAGCAGGCAATTTATTGTGAATACTGATGGTGATCTTCTGTTTTCTTGACGTATCAGTAATTGAAGGCCTGGTAATTGCCTGGTTTTGAACACAGGCCATTGGTGGTGCTGAAGATGGCCTTTTTAGGGTGACACCAGTGGTCTTTGCATCCTCTTTTATGGATCCATTTCCATTTAAACGGCTTGAATTCTGTATTTAAAAAGAAGAAATTGCAAGATGGATTAACGCAAACACTGCATGTAACATTTTGAAACACAAAACTCTCCTACTGAGTGTTTCTACAAATGGTCTTAACACCTAAAAAGAAAAACACACTGCCCGTTAAGGATAAATGCAAGTCCAATAAGCGTATTCAATTCCTGCTTTTGGTTTACTGCAGATTGGTATCAAATTAACATCATCTTTGAAAAACAGCCAAGCAACTTAACATTACCTGCTGCTATTCCCAAATATATTTATTTTCCCCTTTAAACATACCCTGAAAAGCCTGAAGTAATCGTTCTGGTGCTCAGGAATAAGACATTTAGTTTTCCCTGTCTTAGCTAAAGTGACGAGGATAGGAAAAACAAGTCCTCTTTTAAATGATTTGAGGATTAGTACACTCTGCTTAAATAGTCAAAGAGCGTAGCTCTCTGTGCTTTAGAAAGCTGTCTTGGAGGTATAAAGTAATGGAGTCGCATGGCTGCACAATTTAGCAGTAACCACTGTTTGAATGACTCTGGCTGTAGCATGAGGGCTGTGAAGAAAGCTGCAGCGTGGGAAGGAAAACAAAACTAAGATGCCGAAAACCAAACAAAAAACCCCACACCAAACCCCAAACCCACTAGCAGTTTGGTGCCGTTATCTGCCCTCCCGCTTCCCTGAATTACCTTAATCATATGAGGAAGAAGTCGTGGTCCCAGAAATCCAGCCTGCTTACTATTAGCCCCCTGCTGACCAGGAGGGAATGAACAGGGATAAGATGGTGCTGGCAAGTAAAACGCACGTTCTCCAAGTGTCAAATCATAGCGCCTTCAGAAAAGAGCAGTGATCGTAGTTTAGTTTTTCTTTCAGCCTACTCTTGGATTAAATCCCATCCTATCATTTTAGAGGAACAGCTCATACGATATGGAAGCCTTCTCTACAGAAGGCTTCGCCATGACTACAGACTGAAAAGTAGAGAACAGTCTTCCTACTAAGACTATCACTTGCACAGCAATAATTCATTCTTACACCACAGATGGCCTTCATTTCTCTCCTTCTCTAAATTAGCCAGCTACAGATAACACATAGATAGCAATTTACATGAGTGCTGCAGTTTAAGGCCGAGCAACAAAAGATAATAAACGACACAGAGAATTTCAGGTTAGACAGAACTGAATTAGACAAATAATAATCTTCTCCCGGGATAGCAAGAAAAACACTTGCAAAACAGAAAAATATCAATAACAGGAAAGTAAATCTCTTCTGAACACATTTTAAGATTTGTTATTACCTGATATAAAAAAGTATGTAAGCTTGCTGACCAAGAACTCTTTTAATGTCAGTATGCACTACTTTAGCATCATTCATCTGATACCAAAGTCCATTACCAGCCTGCAAATAAAGACAACGATTTCTTTAGGTGAATTGCACGTTTTCCAATTGAAATCACGGATAGGAACAAAATACACACATGTCAAATAAAAATATAATGAAATCTTTTTCCCTAGAAACAGTAGCTGCTAGTCATGCTTTAATTGGTTTGCCAGCACAACCTTTACCCTGTTAGAAATGCTGTTGACTTCTACCTTTACATAGCACATATAGTGTCCTGAGTGACAGCTGACACCGTGATGTACCAGCACCGCGTATAAGGCATAGAGCAGTGGTTCTCCCATTGACTGCGACATGTAGGCTCTCAGGTCCAAATACTCCGGATATTTCACCTCCTAAAGAGACATCAAGAAGATAGAAAAATTATCCCAGAGTACTTCGTGGACTAGCCAGAGAAAAACACTTCCAAAAAACACAGACTAGAATTGATTTCTAGAATATATTTCTCGAATATATTTCTTGATGCACTACAAATAAGTCTTCCCATAAACAACGGTTAAGACTAGAAGTTGCAGAGAACTGTTTCCTGATGAATCAGCCTTCTCAGAGGAAAGCATATGCTTCTTGTCAAGCGGGAACTTTATTGATATTAAGAGAAAGAATAAGCCATAGTCGTTAGTCTACAATTATTGTCTGAAAATATTAACAACTTTCAGCTTTGGGGGATGTCCCATTACACAATGATATAGTTGCATTACAGTGGTAAATATACCTTGTTGATCTTTCCACCTGTGAAATCTGCAAATCTTTTCAGTGATATTGTGAGAACCTTGGAAGAACGGTGTATGGTAAATCTCTTGGACGCAGGAACCATCTTTTTACACCTTAAAACCAAGCAGAGATAAGTGTTTGAAGGCATCTTCTTTTTTCGCCCCCAAAACAAACTCCTTTTAATGTCTCACGCATGCCTATGCTATTTGAATGATATTTACTTGCATAATAGGTTGGTCTTTTTTCTTTTCATAAACCCATGCACTGCGTGTCAGGTTTGTTAATACAGAGAAGAAGGTCAATTTTCCCAACAACTCAGAGCATAGCAGGAACAGGAATCTCTCACAAAAGGGTATGACCAGGTTGGATGGCAAGGTACCATTTCTTGGTCTACAAAAGTGGCTATTTGAACTCCAATCCTGGATACATTCTTTCAGCTTTCAAGGGAAATACAAATACTGAAAGCGGAACGAGAGAGCCTTGGTCCCCAGGGCTAGAAATTGCAAATAATCTCCAACATAGGTCGACTATCAACATCAAAAATACAACAGAAGCACATGGTCATTCTACAGGAGGGAGACATTTAACAGTAGGAAGTCTTCATGTACTGAGCTTGTCTGGAAAGACACTGAACCCATCTGCCATCCTTTGAAACAAAATAGTTCAGTTTGACACATTGCCCGCTCCAAGGTAGGACCTACGGTGTAAGCAGTGAAAATTAGCCACTAGCCCAGAGAACAACGGAAACTGGGCAGTTTACATCAAGAAAAGTACTGTCGAGAGCTAATAAATAGAAAGAACAAAAGTAGCTCTTTTTGAATTCTGATGGCAAAATACAAGCCAGAGAATTGCAAACCCATAGGGAATGCCTATGAACAAGACTTCCCCCCTCCAAGGAAACAAAAATCCAAGTCTTTTATAAACTTCCACAAAACTTGTAAGTAGATCCAAAGTTTAGAGGTAGTCCAACAGAGTCATGCAACATAGAAAACTGACATCTAGGATTAAGACCTAATTCGTCAAAATCTTACTCGCTACATTTATAGCAATTCTCTCCATCCAGCTCTTCAGGTTTCACAAAGAGTTCCAGAGCTCTGCTAACAGACGAAACCGCCTAGAGCAGCGAGAAAGAAGAGCGTAAAGTCACCGTAATTCAAAATTCCAGAGACATACTAGTAGTTTATAAGAGAATCTTACTAACATACTCAAGCGATCTACTAGGAGCACTGTGAAGAAGGAGGCAGAAAGAGCATGCTCAGCATTGACCTCACCTGGAAGGCATTTGACTTTGGAACAAATACTTTCCCAGTTGCCTAGACAGCATCTACAGTGTGCTTTGTCATCAATACTGGGGACAAATTCATCAGTCTAACAATTAGATGTATATTGAGGTAGAACAACAAAGAAGTAGGACAGCATTATAATTTTTGCAGAAAGAGAATTCTTTCCCCTTAAACCCAATGCAAATGTGGAGACTATTTACATGGGTTCCACGGAAGGACAAAGTCCAATCCACTTCCTTAGCACCACCAAGCTCTTACGTTTTAACATTATATGTGGTTTGGTTTTTTAAGTTAAACAAGTTTAATTTAGAAAGTTATGCATGTACTTAAACATCATGAATTATATTTAGAAAACATCTTACCTTTATATCCAAAGTGATATCAAGAAATGCCTCATACGTATCCGAAACTGCTTTGCAATTCAAGCACTTCACTGGAAACAAAATATAAATGCTTAACATTATGTGAAGGAGACTAACTGTCCAAATTCAAGTTGTTGACAGATACTACTTTAGACAAACTACAGACTGCTTTACTACTGACAAAAGACACAGATCAGTTCTAAGGACAGGAATATTTTTTCAAGTACCTCTTGATCTTAGAAATCCTCCAAATATTTGATGAATGATGGTGGTAGCTTGAGAAGATCTGTCCAATCTGGAAATAAATTATAATCAGACCTCAGAAGATTTAAGGCACAGAATTAACTCTTCAAAGAGTTTGATGAAAACCAAGGATGATGTAGACTTGCGTTGCTGATAGTAAATAAGGCACTAAAAGGTGCTAGAGATCATTTCTGAGAGTAAATAAAGGACTAGAAGGTGCTAGAGAATGTATGAAAGTGAACTTGTTTATGCTTACTCGGTGCTTCCGTTCAAGCACGCTTCCTGCATAGCATCAACAGTATAGCGCAAGAACTCGTGTGCGTCTTCTTGACTGCCAAAACGGAAATGTTGTCCTATTCCTAAATAAGAAGATGATAGTATTGACCTCATTTAAAAATGAAATCATTCTTGTATTTCTAAAATCTCTCTTCATTGGAGTGTTAAAACCACTTAGACACATCAAATAATTATTTGAAGATTACAAGCTATCGAAAAGAAACACATCTGAAGCCACTTACGACTGAGATTACTGATAACATGCGTAGGCTCGATGGCATCAACAGTGCAACGCAGGGCCTGGTTAATGTGAGTCTCCATCGTGCACATCATGCAAAAATCTTGTTCACGACCTGAAGAGTGAAAGAACAAAGCATCCCAGTCCAGCGAAATATCCATACCTACGAACATCTAAGTACAATTTAAGCTATAGATACCATATCCACTCTCCTTGCTACATTCTCTTCTCCCAAGATGCCAATGTCCCAACAGTCTTGTAACATTTCATTTCACACAACTTGACAGAAGAAAAATATCCACTAAGCCTGTATTCAAATGCATTTTGTGATGAGAAATCTAAAAGACTACTGCAAAGTCGCAGTTGTAAAGGCTGACAGGAATGTGAACTCCACAGGCTGCAAAATGTATTACTCTCTAAAATTATTACTAAATGCATTACTGTCCAATGCACTTCATTATTCCCATGAAGCAATAAATGATCCTTTAATAAACAAACAAACAAACAAACAAACAAATAACTAAATAAATAAACCATGGTGCATTAATTGCACTCCATATGCTATTCGGAGCCCACTGCTAATACAGTGCTCAAAGCCAGCTGCTACAGGTAAAATCAGGCAAATAAGCTTATCTCACAGAATCACTGCTGTTCTTTCACCTTCAGAGCTATCCAACAGATTCAAAATACTGTTAGAAAGTACTCACATGACTGGCTGTGCTCAAGAGAAAGCATGTAATTGGCAAGTGGGGGTGTGTAGGTCAAACACTGCAGAGTAGCATTAAGAAAACATGTGTTGCCAAGATTGTACAGGCCAACTCCAACACTTTGTGTTTCTCGCCAATCCATACAAATCTTCTCAGGTGGAAAAAGAATGCTCTGTGGCGGAGCAATTCCATCATTAACGACTGCAAGAAAGTTAAATTTAAAAAGAGATCTTGTTTGTTTGTTTCGAAGAAAGGTATTTAAAAAAATACTATTCTGCAGGAGCACCTAGAGGAGCTAGCTACAATCCAAACCAGAAAAACTTATTGCAGACAGCTTTAATACCACCAAATTCATAATGGCTGGTCAACACAATGTTTTGGGAAAAAAAAAAACAAAAAACAAAAAACAAACAACTTTAGTCAACCATTTTAATGTTGACTGTAAATATATCAAAATTAATTTCTGTAACATCAGTCACTTCAGTTGCCTTAGGGGATTCGCTTTTGAAGTCTTTGTTCACAGTAGTCCCCTTCTCTATCAGTGCAACAAGTAAGAACTGCATTTTCTACTTTTGCTTTGAAGACAATGGAGGCAGGATAGAACGCACACTTACTTAGATCTCTTGGGGCAAAAGCCTTAGATTTTTCAGATGATCTACAGTAAATAGCACCTCCACGTCCTTGGGCCACAGAGACTTGGCTTGAATCTTCTGCAGGCACTATCCGGCCCCAATTGGCGGTGCGTGACATCACTATTTTAGTACTTGGTTTCTTGGATTTGCCAGACCGCCTTGAAGAGGGCTTTTTAGGCTTTGAAGATTTGGGCTTCTTAGCTACGGTCATTGTTCACATCTGCAACAGAGACAGAAGTTCTGGCTGACGTAAGAATATCAAGAAGCATTCCAAGAAGAAAAGAGTAACAGAAGTCCTGTCACTTAATCTCAAAGAAACAGCCTTAAGAACTAAATCGCTGGTATGAATGATTTAAAAAGAATCCCCAAACTAAACACACAAAGTGAAAATTTCCATCTGAACTCTATCAGTATTACTTTTCGCTTCTGCAGAACTAGTGGCTGATGCCATTTCTTTCCCTTCCGTAGGATTTTAATCCATTACAACTCTGGAGTCTTTTTAATATAAAAATGTAGAAGACATTCTCTGAGGGGAATCAGTTATTTATTGATTTCCGGAGTTGCGCAATTATCTGTTAATTAGTACCTATGATCTAACAGATAATTGTTGCAATTATCTATTGCTGGCATTAGTAACGGAACACTATTACTTCACTGCCTGTGTTTTTCTGTTTCGTCTGCACAAAGGTACCCAGAACTCACTGCTACTTTTCTTCTGTCTTTCCAGGGCTCGCCCTCTACCTCACTGTCTACTGCACCAGTCATGAGGGGTTTGTTGTGATTCTATAATGAGCCTAGCTTTTAAATACACCTTTTCTGGGCGTCACTTGGTGACGGCAAGTTAATTTGTGAGGGCTCCTCAGTCTACATCATGCGGTCGCTTTTTCCAGGTGAAAAAGCGGAGCTGTAAGTGGCAGTACACTAAAGCCCTGGCATGCTGAGATCCAAGAGGAGAGATGTTTGGCCCTCCTTTTCACTCCTGGGAACCATATACCTCAAAACCCACAGAGGATGGGCTATATCTCAGAGAAATCTTGGGAAAGGAGAGCATGAAGAGCATGTTTGCAAATTCATTTCTCCCTGGGCTTCTTCTGCTTCTCCAAGAAAGACGAGTTTGAATATAACTTTGGCAGCAGTACTTCTGGTGTTTTACTCCTACCACATTTAAAACTCCTACGACAAACTGAAAAGTTAGACTAAAAAGCAGCTCTTTCCGTTCTACTTTGTAAAGTTGCACGCTTTCCTCATGCAAAACAACAGGGGAATGTAAGCTAGAAACGGAAATGCTGAATGTAAAACAAAACAAAACAAACCTCAGCCCTCCAGGACAAAAGCCAATAACTGCTACAAAGTCCTTTTTAAAATGCTGATTAGGTTTCAAGGTGATACCGCTTTAAATAAGCGTAGTTGTGTGTCCATAGGCAGAAGCTGAATAATGACAGGATGAACTTCTATACTTCATGTTTTGTTACTGTCTTACTGTAGCACACAGGGACTTGTTACCTTTAGGGAAACCACTAACCTCATGGAGGGTTTAAAACATAAGCTAGTTTGTTATACCAAAATGACGGAGAGAACAAAGCATAAAGTGCTTTCAGATTTCTAGCACGCCTTGATTGCTGTCCATTAAACTTCAGACACGTTAAACAAAACACAGTAAATAAGAAAACTCCTAGTCCCACAGCTGGCAAATTGTGTGCAGAGGTTGTAATTAAAACTTTTTTGCCTTGACGTTTTACATTTAAAATTGATTTTAAATCCATTCTATACACACTTTCCATTCCTGAAAAAACAATACGCAAACCTGACAAATGCATTTACATGAGAAATGAAGTCGTCCTTGTCCGATTGGAAGACTAAGGTGACAGCTCCTGGGCTCAGGGATAAGCTCCGATCTTCACCAGTGACAGCTCCTTTTGTAGGATTGAAAGGGAAAATGTTTCAGCAACACTTTGGAAACATACTTAAGGGACAAGAAACAAAATCAAGACTGCAGTGAGAAGGAGAACAGAAAAACAATACTGGGGAAAATGAAAAGGGAAGGGAAGGGAAGGGAAGGGAAGGGAAGGGAAGGGAAGGGAAGGGAAGGGAAGGGAAGGGAAGGGAAGGGAAGGGAAGGGAAGGGAAGGGAAGGGAAGGGAAGGGAAGGGAAGGGAAGGGAAGGGAAGGGAAGGGAAGGGAAGGGAAGGGAAGGGAAGGGAAGGGAAGGGAAGGGAAGGGAAGGGAAGGGAAGGGAAGGGAAGAAGAAAAAAAAGAAAAAAAGAAAAAAAGAAAAAAAAGAAAAAAAGAAAAAAGAAAAAAAGAAAAAAGAAAAAAAGAAAAAAAGAAAAAAAGAAAAAAAGAAAAAAGAAAAAAATAAAAAAAGAAAAAAGAAAAAAAGAAAAAAAGAAAAAAAGAAAAAAAGAAAAAAGAAAAAAAAGAAAAAAAGAAAAAAGAAAAAAATAAAAAAAGAAAAAAAAGAAAAAACGAAAAAAAGAAAAAAAGGGAAGGGAAAGGAAGCAAAGCGAAGCGAAGACCTTGATCTTTATACTGACCAATGAGATAAGCCTTACACATTTTTAAGTTTATTTTTGACAACTGATTGAGGTGTTACCAGGTATTAAGTACGATTCAAGAGCAAATATTAACACTAGAAAGAAGAAATCCGATCCACCACCACTGTTTCAAAATACATCCATTTCTCATTTGGAGATGACGTCTCTCTGGCAAGATAGTAGAAAAACTGTAAATACCAATAGAGCTTCCTCTCCCGATGTTCCATATACATACCGATGCTGTTCCTACACCTACGCTCTGAGCATAAATTTATGTTGACATGAGTGACAAGAGAGGGTGTTACTCCTCTCTTTGTTTGCCTTGAGAGACACACCTCTTGTCCATTGAAAAGTAAATTCAAGATTCCAGATCACTTAAGACAGTTGCTATCCCCCCATTCAGAGTTCTGCAGCAGCACTCTTCAGATGTGTTTAGCAGTCTCTTTAGAAAATGTTATCACTTAGGACCTGCTTCTCAGTAGGTCCACGTTTGGCCTCCGCTTAGCAGAGAGTCAATCCCAGCTTAAGCTTTCGTACAAGAGCCCCTTCACGAAACGGAGTTGAACCCTGACATAACTGAGTTGAACCTTTAACCTTGAAGCTTCCTTAAAGAAGAAAGCAGCACCCAGGCCAGGAAATAGAAATTAATCGTCACTTTACCCTGAAACGCAGTGGGCTATTCTGTGCTGGCAGGATTGCTGCCGGGCTGGCCGACGAGGCGGCGGGCAGCTCCCCGGGGCCACAGGGCCTGGCACAGGGAGCCGCCGGGGGTCTCCAAGGTCCGGGAACAGCGGCAACAGCGGCAACAGCAGGGACAGAGGGGACAGCAGCGACAGCAGCAGCCACCTCAGCCGGGGCCGTCTCCACAACCGCCACAACGGCCTCGGAACGCCGCCGAACTCGGAGCTCCAGCGTGACGCCTTTTGAACCTGGCCGCGCTGCTCATGGCTAAAACCAGAGCGTTTCCTCCGGCGTGTGTTTACTGTCGGTGCCGGATCGGCCCTCACCCCGAGCTCTCCCTGCCGGGAGGGCTTTGGGGTTGGGGTTTCCCTCCCGCCGCCGCCGCGGGCAGGCCCCGCGCGCAAGGGGTCCGCGCTGGGGAGCAGCATCTCACCCACGGCGAGAGACCGAGGGCACGACATGAAAAAGCCCCGACACGAAAAAGCCACGACATGCGGCCGAGGCGGCGGGGAGACGGCTCTGAGGGAGCTGCCACTTCGCCCCGCCGTCCTCCCCTCCCGGGCCGCCCCGCCGAGCCCCGTGCGCCTCAGGTGCTGCGCTGAGGGGGTGGCTGGCTACTGAGACAGCTGCCCAGGGCACTGCTCATGGCACCGAGCCTGACGGAGGTCAACAAGTGTTGAACAATGCTCTCAGACATCGGGTCTCACTTTGGGGTGGTCCTGTGTGGAGCCACCAGTTGGACTTGGTGATTATTGGGAGTCCTTTCCACCTTGGGATGTTCTCTGATTCTAGGTCAGCAATCCAGTAGCTGATGAGAAGTGTGGAGTCATTCAAAGGGAAGAGAGAGCACAACACTTCTCGTTTGCAGAAGCGGCTATTTGGTAACCAAACCGACGATTCCTTTGCTTCTAGAGCAACTAACAGCAGGGATCCGCTTTACAATGGAGGGAAAAGAGTCGTTGGCATGTCATGTGAAGTAAGCTTCAAATCCCAGAGGATGATTTTGTTGGAACTTTATTCAGCTGAAAACACAGAAGCCTTGCTTTTGCTTGTGTTAGTTACAGCTCCAGTTTACTTTGGTTGGGAGGGAAGGCATTCCAGGCTAATGTGCTGTACCTGTTCCTTCAGCTCATTGTCCATAAATGGAGGAGCAAACGAAATCAGTTTAATCTCCATTAAATGCAGCAGACAAAGCGGAGTAGAGGGCGATCTAGCACTTAATTTTTCCTGTAAGCAGGAAACCCAGAACTCAACAACACTTTTCAAATCTTGTCCTGCAGTAAATGACCAGCTGAGTGAAGCTTGCATTTAGAGGATGTGCTCCTCCAGTAGACGGAAATAGCTTTTCCTCTTCACAAGTGCAACTGAGTGGTGGACTGGCAGCTACGTGGTTAACTAGTTGTGCCAAAGGGGTTGTGTTGAATGCACAGAAAAATATGCAGGTCCCAACAGTAAAGGGTTGTCTGTAGGCATGACACTGAGTACAGATGTTGTCTGCAGGTTCGTGCAGAGTGCACCGCGCCAATAAGCACCCAGAGTCGGAATGCACACGAAGGTCTTTTAATTATAGAATTACTTATAGAACTCTGCAGAGTCAGGTACTTGGCCATCTTTCGCAAAGCAAGCACACCTCTGACTCGAATCACCGTCATTTATACACAGGAAACTTGTGAAAACTCTCTCTTTGGCTCCTTTGGATTGGTTATTACAGCTCACCTAACTTATCTCCACTGAGCTTGTGCATTACAGAGGAATACCGGGGGGAGGGGGAACAGGAGAGGGGGGACACACACCGAATCCCACATTAGCATAGTTTAGCATTTTGACAGGTGTGATTTTTAATGTGCTAATGACCCTTAATGAGAAAAAGGTTACTAGAGGTCAGTCTGGAGCTGGTGTTCTCCTTCCTGTTTTTTCCCTTTTAGCCCTTCTCTTCCTTGCTTCTGCTAGCTCAAGGCTACCTGTCTCTCTCCTTCTTTATTTTCTCAGCTAAAAGACTGCACAAGCTACAGGCCTCCCTATTTGCTTCAACATTTCCTTGGTTTTGTTTTTTTTTTTTTTTTTTTTTTTTCCCAGCTCTGGGACGACACAGGTGTGGTTTGATATTTGCCAGTATAGCTAAAACTCACGCCAGTCTGCTCACGCACAATAAGTAGTAAGATTTAAGGACTGGTTTCATCGGCTTCTTCCATACTAACATCCTTCTTATGTTTTAGATATGCTGAAGTTAAATCAACACTAAGTTACTACTTGTGGAGTAATCGCCTTAAGCGACTAGGCATCATAAGCACACCTCCATCCCAAAAGCTACCCGCCTCCAAGGTGCAACCACCCCTCACTGAGCACGCCCTCGGAATTTCTCACAGCCTGTACCTTTAAACGCAAGTGAGATCATTTCTACCAAGCACAACCAAGATATGCATGACTAGAGTCACTCAAGCTCCACCTTAAAGATAGAAAATAATATCAATTGCTTTAAGAGAAAGGGGATGTTAGGGAAGATACTATCAGGAAGGATTCCTTCTGACATCACTCGACAGGCTGAGCCTCTCACTCCCCCACCCCCACTCCATTGGGACGCCGTGGGGTAAGATCTGAACGCTTGCTTATACCAGGCGTCTCTGTGGAATCTTAGAAATCTCTAGAGTTTTGATGCTTTTTCATGTCTTAATACCTAGGCTGTGTACCTGTGCATTTCATGCATGCTAGCTTGCTTTTGCAGACAGTGAATTTATCACTGACAATCCAAAGAACCTGTGTACCTGTCGCCGTAAGAAATTGCACTTAATTGCATTCTTCCTAGCTGTGAGAGTTCTCCTCGAATGCGACTAGAGCGAGGCCGTACTGCGTTGTTGGTGAATCCGTGACCGTGATAGTTCAGCACCCTGAATCCGACGGGACCCATGACGGTCAATCGGCTACACCCCTTAACGCGACACTACTAGACGAAGAAGATGACAGGGCTTGCATGCACTGCATTAGGCTTTGCATGTGAAAACACCCCCAAATAATTTCACGTACATTTAACGTTTTTAAAGGGAAAAAAACAGGAAGGTGTAGTCTCTCTGTAAGCTACAGCCCTACATAGTTAAGGCATCAGCATTCATTCCTTTGCTTGATAGCAAAGTATGAACATACAGAAGAGTTAAATATTTTCTTTGCATTCTTAAAGGCGATTTTTCAGACTTGGGCTTCAGTTGTTGGAGTTGAAGAAATCAGTAGACATCCTTACTTTTACGTTAAGACCAAAATCTTTATCTAAGATTGTGTTATCTAACGCAACTAAACTCCCACCCCCACATGGTTTTTTTGTAACTTCGCAATGATCTTGCTGCAGTCCCACTCTGATGGTCTTTCAGTAACATGCAAACTGCCGTGGCAGATTCTGTTACAGTGCTTTTCTATTGACAGTGTGCATAACACTCAAGGTAAAGCCCCTCATTTCGCAGTGGGGACATAAAGTGTTTCTTTGGACCCTGCTGCTTCTGTTAGTACTCATTTTTTCACAAACTTCTTGAACCTGAGCCGTGCCTACTGAGCCAACGAATGCTTTGATGACACAGTATTTTGTCAAAGCAGTTTTGCTTCTTGGAGCTACAGAAGCAGCTCTGGCTACGTGATAGGGAATTGTGCTGCATTGGCAAAACCAGACTTAGCTACAGACTTACAACACTTGCTAACTCGATCTATTTCAAATCTCATTTTAACTTTAAAGGACAATCATTTTTGTGGCTCCTGTCTTACTAATTTGCCTTGTTTTGCATGGAAGGGCAGCCTGTGAACGTTTTGCTTTATTGCATGCTTCAAAAAAAGGCTGAGGAAGAGACTGGAGGAACCTTTGCTATTCTATGGACTTTCCCCCGAGAGTGTGGAATTGCAGGCTACTTGGATGAATGTTCCAATGTGAGTAAGGGAGCAGACCTCAGCCAAAGGAGGTGGAATCCTTGCTTAATAGTAAGTATCAGTGTGGGGACATCTTTGCTTAACGGGAGCCGTTTAAACTCTTCATAGAAACAAAATAAGCTGGACATCTTATGTTTGGAAAGCAGTATGGTTACACAGCTGCTAACATAATGACTTGAGTCTACTGCTCTGCAACTTCAGGTTTTGTTTTCAAGCAGTGCATACATCAGTTTAAGCTTTGGACAAGGAGATTTGCAATGCAAATAGTGATAAACCAGAATCAGCGGCGCTGACGAGTGTAATGGTGAAATGCAGCAAATCAAGTATTCCTGCAGAAATGTGAGATTACAAAACTAGCAAGCCATGAAGCACTTTTGTTGTTGTTGTTGTTGTTTTTTAAATCAATTCTTATATGCTGAAATAGCACCTTCAAGAAAATCTGTTTATCTAGCCAGGTAACGGTGTCTCCCTGTAAACAGGAAGGAAATGCCAGGAGCAGCCATACCTCTTTGCTGTCAAACTAAAGAGCAAGTCGAGGCCAACATCATGCCATAGTGCAAAGGCTTGCTAAGAAAGATCATTCTAAGAGGTCTGCAAGAAAAGATGACTTACTTTGTCATAAGTTTGTCAAATAGAATGGACGAGTTAGTAGTCGAGTACCGCCTGTGTCCGACTCTACAGCTGCGGCGCAGCTCCAAGTCCCTGTTTTCTCCGTGGACTCGTCTCACAGTTTTTGCACCAGCTCTACTCCTCAGTGTTCTGGTGACTGAAACGCAGAAACAAAGGATTTTGAAACAGTGAAGATGGGATTCTCCTTATTTCACCGTTGCTCTTGTAAAATGGAAACAGACAAACAAAAAAGGCACCCTGAAGTGGATTGAGTTTTCTTTACATTTCAGATCAGAAGTTGGTGTCACAACCACTGCATTCCACTTCTTTATCGCTCTGCACGTTTAAACTGTCTACTTAAAACTGGGACCTGTAGGGAAATTTTTAAAGAGACTGAAAGCTAGCCAGACAAAAACAAACGTGCAACTTTTGTTCCATGCAGGAGGGAAATCTACTCCACTTATTTCTGTCTTGGAAAAGTGAGAACAATCAACACCTTTCTCTAAGGTGTTTTCACTCCATTCACGTCAAACTGTATCTAACAGTGCTCAAAACAAACACTATGACATTGCAAGCCTCTTCCTAAGAGGTGTATGTTTGATTACTCTGTTTATGCATGCAGCACTTCCATTTCCTGCATTAGGATCTAACAGCTCAAGGAGGGAAGAATCGTTTCAAGAGAAACACCCAAACACCACATAAACTCGTGCTTTTTAGAAAAAAGCCTGCCCATTGTTTGCCATACAGCACCCTTTGGCACAGGTTGGTTGCTTGCACTGTCATTAAAAGAGCTAAGAGGACAAGGGGAAGGGAAGAGCTACACCACTGTGCTGCTAGGATCACAGCTAAGGTTTACTTTTGTGCTTGCCAACTATAAAACTAAGTTTGAACTTATCAAGTATCGATTTACTTTGCACAATTAGAACGGTTTGCTTTGTGCCTACCAAGCTGCAATTCACACTGCTCCCTCCCCAAGGAATTCATAAAATCTCCTATTTGCACCTACCTCTCTTCACAGAAAAGTCACTGAGGAGTGAATTCAGCTGACTACAGAAGGCTTTGGGGCCAAATGAAAGCCATGGAGTGACCAAGTGCCATCCTCTTCAGTAACCAGCGTAAATAGGTATCCCGGGGACTTACAGCCACTTACCTGTGTTATATTCTTTTTTTCGTTCCAATTTTGGCTTTCTCAACTGCCTACATTAAGAAAGAGGACAGGGCAGAGAAGGGAGAAAAGACTTGTTGTATTAGACCCATCAAGGATGGGAAATTTCACCATGTTTACAAGCCAGTGCTCCATGGTATACAAAGAGAAGCCTGTAGGCCTCACGCAGGATCCACATCCCAAGTCTGTTGTGTGCCATATACACGCGGTTCTGTATGTACCCACATTTCCTAGCTTGCTCATGTTGAATTCTCAAAATTATGAGCAATAGCACCCAAGTGGAAAAGATACATGTCCTGGTTTCAGTTAGGACAGCGTTAGTTCTCCTCCTAGTAGCGGGTAGGTTGCTATGTTTTGGCTGAGGATGTGTGAAAGGATGTTTAGAAGAGTGCTGATACCACCCCGATATTTCAATTGCTGCAGAGCAGTACTTACAACAAGCCAAGGACCTTTCGGTGTCTCACTGTCCTACTGGCGATCAGAATCGGCGCACAGCAACAGCTGCGAGGGGACAGACTCAGGATGGCCGACCCCAACTGGCCAAAGAATTCTATGCCTTATGGCAACACGCTGCACCATGGATAGGGCGGGGCAGCCGGGCTGCTAGGGGTTACACTGGGCACTGGTCAGCGGGTAGTGAGCAACTGCATTGTACATCACTTGTTTTGTACACATTACTAGTAGCAGTACTATCATCATCATCATCATCATTATTATTATTTTCCTGTCTTAATAAACTGTCTTTATCTCAACTCGCGGGCTTCACTGTCCCGTTTCTCTCCCCCATCCCAGAGAGGGAGGTGGGAGGGTTGCAGAAGGGCTGTGTGGTGTTTAGCTGCCGGCCGGGTTAAACCACAACAACACCTCAAAGGGGTTGGGGAAAAAAACAGGCTTTTTTTAGAAAAGCAGAAGACTTTCACTGAGAAGAGGGATTCTAGTTTTAAGGTACTGGTACGCCATCAGCATGCTCATAGGCCTCTGCTGATTTTAGCCGGAGGTTTATCAGGCCACAACTCACTGCACATGCTTTCTCTCTTGCTTTTCAATCTACAAATCGAACAGAGATTGAACATATAGAAATACAGTACCTTGAAAAGCGTCTTCTCTTGACATTTCCCCTCAGTATCGCCATACTTTCTTCAAAGCTGGAGACTGAACACCGCAGGATGCTTTTGCTCATTGATCTTCAACGGTGTCCGTTGAAACATTCATTACTGGGAGAAGAATAATCCTAGGGAAAGAAGGAAACAAGAATATATTTATGTGAACCACGTAGATTCAGATAAAGAAATTCTGCCTCACGCAAGTTTAATTGACCCTCCTGACTTGGTAGTGGGGCAACTAATGGCAGGCAGACACTGAAACGCTGCTGTGCTCAAGAAAAACCTGGAGAGAAAAAAAAAAAAAAAAAAAAAAAAACTTTCAAAACTAAAGCTTCCTTTTCCCCACCGTTTTCTTGTGGATAACTTAAGCTTAATATCCTTGGCAAAAAGATATTGCAGCAAAACCTTTCACATAAACTTAGTGTTTCGTGAAAAACTACAACAACAAAACATTAAATTCAATTGGAATTTTTTTCAATAAATTCAATTGGAATTTAAATTCAAAACTTTAAATTCAGTTGAATTTAAATTAAAAAAAATAAACTAATTAATTTAAATTAAAAAAATTTAAATTCAATTGACTGTTCAGAGGAACAGTCAAGCTTGACATTATACATCCTAGAATTAAAATCTAGTTTGAGTTTTTCTCCCATCTCCAGACCTTGCTAAAGATGCTTATTAGGAGCTCTGTCAAAAAAAGTGAAAGGCTTGTTATATCAAAGCTTCGAACCCTTCTTACTGCCCTTGACCTTCTTCACATTGCTGCTCCTACAAGGGTGAGTACTATCATTTTTAGTACGGGAGGGAAGCTGTCATATCCTTGAGTGGGGGGTCGTTCTGTTTACAAAATGAAGTTCCAGTAAGAGTACATCAAATGAACCAACTTTCTTTGAACTTTAATTCATCGCTATATTGAATGAATGACCTCTGGATTTCTCTCTCCCATTTGGAAGTCAATTTGAAAACAAACTACCTCTGCCATAAAGAGCCAGGCATCAGAGACACCTGTTGCGCCTCAAGAACAGAGAAGGTATGAATGACAAGAGCAGCTGAATAAAATGCAACTTGCCATTAGAAATGGGTGTACTGGCATCTACAGGTGCCGCTGGCATCTCCTCATTTTCATTACTCTCTTCATCTGGTTTCTCGTCTTCAGTAGCAGGGTTCTGCTGTGGTGACTTGGAGTTGTCGCATGGAGCACACGCTGCAGAGGTGCGACCTTGCAAGAAAGAATAGATACCAAAGATCTTCGTCATGCATTTTCAGTTACAAATGCAGAGACAAGTCTTCAAATCCTTAGCGTTAAAGCACGTACCTCTTTTCTCACGAGATTCTTTAATTTGTTCACAAAGTCGTCTAAACTCTGTATCCAGTTCGTTCCTCACCATTGAATATGCAGTGTCTTGCAAAACATAGGCGCTGTGACGATCTGAAATTTTACACACTTTAACTGAATGTTGTCTACCAACCAATGAAACTGTTTTGATCACAGAAGAAAATTGCTTTCTTCATAGGTTGGTTCCAAAAGGTTCTCTCAGTGAATATTTTCAGCATAACAACATCGAAGTTAATTAAAACAAAAGCACTAGTTCCTTGGGAACACTTATATCACAATTCCATGCCCAAGTAGCAAAATGATAAAATATTTACAGTCTGGACGTCCAAAATCAGCTAATCCATCCGAAGTCTATTGTCCGCACACAGCATTTATCCATCTATATGTTTGACAGATTTTTTAAACTAGGGCTAAAAAGCACATCCTCACCTGTAGATCTTTGATCCGGGTAGTACTCTAAGGCATTGTTACAGATTAGATCGATGTCCTTCAGCTAGTCTCCGGCAGCGAGGTACTGGCGCGAGTCAATTTGAGTCAGAACTGTTGAAAGATCCATCGGCTCTTTAATCCTTGTGGCATAGTCAGGTACCTGCAGATCAAATACAAGCATTCAGAGGTTTTCTTAACCTTGCACACTGTCTACCAAAATTATTCTGAAGACTTTAAATAAACGACTTCCTAAAAACTCTGAACATTTGCGATGCATCAGAAGATGCTGACATTAACCAGTTTGCTTCTCAAAAATGGAAGGGCTTTTTCATTTTTTCATTAGAGCGGCCACGAGAGGACAACAAGAAGTAGGGAGGTCAGAAGCACATGCATGGTAGAGAAGAAACACTGAGGGTGGGAGATTCATTTCACTTTGCTTCAGAAAATCACAACAGTGAAAGCTGAGCAAGCCATCCGGCATTCTCTTTGTTGTCGACATTGAGGAAAAGGTGCATGAATTGCACCTGTGAAGTACCTATTGCAGGCATCTACTTTAGAATGAGATAACTGGGCCCTGAGGTGCTCATTTCTTCCCTCAGACCAGAAGAGGAGCCTAATGACCAGTTCAGATGAGGACATATGTATCTGTCTAGATTTTTCACAGCTCAAGAACCTAGGAAAAAAGGGGAAGAAAAGCCAGTGGAGGCCCACATGAAGACGACTTTGCTGATCCGCAGGTATATTCAAGTTACATCTGTCTTTGAAATATACGCCCCTAGTTTAGGCTTATCTCATAAATTAAGGAGAAAAAGGCATCTAAGCAGCCAATTGGAGGAAAAAGAAAACACACTGCACTTATGGTTGATTCCTATTGAGGAGTTCCAGATGAAACAGAGAACAGGATCTCAAAACTTAGTTTTACAAACTGCTGCTCCTATTCCTGTTCCCACAGGAACTGACAGTCCAAGAAAGGGCTTCAGACTTCACTCAAGTAGTCCTGTAAATACTGTTTGTCATTATAAGGAAAGATCTCTGTGCTTTGCAGTGCTGTGACACGCCTACATATCAAAGCTTTTTCACGAGCAAACTGTGTTGGCATTTGGACTGGCTTTTTAGAATGAAACCAGGGCTTTCAGCGAATAATCCCATAAGACACATTTGAGAGTCAGCAGAAGTAAAAGCACTGCCTCTGCTTCTTGCAAAATCCTTACAGTGCAGCCCTAAAAACAAAGTTGAACCTTCCCCAAAACGCTGAGAAATATGAACACTGACAAGTTACAGACACACACGGATCAGCACTACTTTACCTTCTGTGGGTCAACGGGCTTTGCAAATTCCCTGAAACGTCTGTCAGTGGCAAGTCTGCGAGTAACGTCCCTCAAGAAAATTCTAAGGTCACGCAAGGTATCCTCCTCTTCCTCCTCCAGCATCCCTACTTCTTCCTCTTGTGGCTTCTGAGGCTCAGCTGGTGGTGCTACAGGCACAACTTCCAATGTCCAATCAACTTCAATTCATCAGGAAAAATTAGCCAATTTACAGTACTCAAATACAAGCATACGACAAATTACTGACAGAAAATGACCACCAAAGCAAAGCCCTAAGAGCTAGTAACTTCGATAGGAAAGTTTTAGATGTACTTCTCATATCCTCCTCACCTCTTTTCTTTACGGGAGGCTTAGCCACTTCATTTAGAATTAGGTCCTCAAAAAAAGGCTGCTCTCTCTGCCCTACCAGGCAACTCAATATTGCACACTTCTCCAAATTCCTTATTAAATAATTTTTGCATCTAAAGCAGAAGGAGGAAAGACATTTCAGATTTAAGGCCACAAAAAACTCATCTTCTATTCCAAAAAGACGAGTACCTTTTCAAATTAAGAATAACCTGAAGAACACAAACTGAAAAAAGTTATCATCCTGGCCTTAAAACGCTACATTTTCAGAGGCTGGCACGGCAAATTCAAATATCACCTTTAAGAATCACCTGTAGAATTAAAGCTCGCTGAAGGGATTGTACGCTACACTGATAAAGTAATGGCTTTCACCACATCCAACAGCGCCTCCTTTGTATTTACTTGCCTTGCTGCAGCCTTTACTTAGAACCTTTACGGCTATAGAGGGAAGAGAAAGGCTTCAGCAGACAAGTGAGGGCTTTTTGCTGAGTTTTTATTTCTCTACCAAAAGGTGTCTGAAGTAGCTAGTACCTCTACGTCTTCCTCCATTTTCAAGTTCTAGTAATAAAAGGTAGGTGAGGAATTTCACTACTTATTTTAGAAGGAATTTACAGCCTGTACAAAAACTTCTGTGGGAACTCAAGCACTTTCAAAGCAGTTGATAATAAACACGTCTAGGTAAGACCCGTTCTCTTCCCCCAGTGACTGAGACCAAATCATCAGAATGACAACAGCGTGGTCCTGTTTTGGGCACCTTCCCTTAATGTAAACTCTCAGAAGTCAATGAAGTTCTGCACCTACTTTTACTACAGTTTATTTAGGACTACAACTAGAATTCGATTCCAAAGTTACTTTAGCAGAAATTGGAACTCAGCTTTCCAGCTTGGAAAGCTTTGGCCTATATGAAGAAAGAAACTGATTTACTTATTTTTTTTTAATCAAAGTGTTTCAATTCTCTACTAAATTGCATTATTAGCAGTTTACCCAACATAGCATGGAATGGCAGACTGTCAGAAGAAATCTCTTCAGTAAAAACCTCCTCTTGTCATTTCAAGCACTGCATATTCTTGACTGAACCACTTTGTAGCCACCAGAATTATTGTATTAATTTATTATTTGCATGTGTGAGAAGGGGGTGAAAGTCACTTGCTTGACTCAGAAAAAACCTTAAGCAGATGCTTTCACGGTATTTTTTTCTCTAAGCAAATTTTAAGTGATTTGTTAGGGTGCCTGAGTAATAACAGCATGCATTTAAGAAAGCACAGCATTTTGATGCTGAAAGCATTCATAAATTACAAGACACTGAAGAAATAGTAAGGAAGGTATTGACAAATACCTCTTCTGGGAGATCTAGTGACGTACATCAGACGGAGCAAGCAGCAAAACTGGCAAAAATGCTGGAATGTTACGTAGTAGAGTTAGAAAAGTAAGTTTCAAGGCAGGTCCAGCGTTGTCCCACCATAAATGGATATCTGGGACATAAATTGTGCTTGGTGTTGTCTTCTGAGCATTTCGGATCAGCTAGTGAAAAGGAAAGCTTGCGTAAGAAAACTAAAACACGTACAAGAACCTCTTAATACATAGCTACATAGCCATCTGACTGCCCCATGAAATGAAACTATGTGAACAGAGTGGCAAGCATCCTTTCACATAAGGAATTTCTCTGTGCACCCTTTCAGATTATCAGTATTCGGAGAACTCTAGTCAGAAGATGGGAAGGATATATTCAGGCAGTGGCTAGACACCGTAGCTATATGGCCACAGCCACAATCATCACATAACAAAGAAAGGAAATGTCCCGCTTAAGGGACACATCAGTATTCAGTCGTGTAACATGTCTGTCCTTACTTGCATGGCTCTCAAACGTTTCCACTAAAGGTAAAAGTATTTTAAGGTAGTGATGCCAAACAAGAAAATGGATTTCCTGCCTAAAAGTAAAAGCACCAAATCTGTTCATTTTTTCTAGTTAAAACCACATCACCGTGCAAATGAAGTGTTTTCTGAATGTTAATGCTTTTAGTGCACATACTGCAACAGCACAAGTTGTGTATGTCCGTGCGAAAACAAAATAAACAGAAGCCCCAAACCTTGGTTGCCTTACTAATATAATTTAGAAGAAGCCTACAAAAAGTAGCCGACATGCAGTCTGATACAGAGCCATCTACCGGGAGCACACAGTCTTAGGAGGCAATGAGAACTACTTTCTGGATCCCAGTGACATGAGCAGCATTTCTTTCCACAAAGAGATGTTTATTAGCAACACCGCCCAGCTTCCTGAGCTGCTAGCAACAGCCTCACTGTAAAATTGGGTATGGAAAATGTGGACATGTACAACATCCGGATTGTTTGTGGTGCTGTCTAAAAGAAAAGGGGATTTTCAGACAGAAGCAAACATCCCAGCACATTAAAACAAGGCCACCTCCATTACCAATGAATTTTGCTCACCTTACTTGCAACTCGATTGATCCTTTACATACAGTCAGTGAATCCGATGAGAAGAAAAAGAAAAAACGGTACCTGTCCGCAGATTTCTTCTGGCGATGCAACGTTTGTAAGCAGAACAGAAAGGTCCAGGGTGTGAACGGGAAACTTCTCCAAAGCGTGCAACACCACGGGTGCCACGTAAGAAACCTGGCCGTACCCTTCTTTTCCTACTATTAGCAGACGGGGCTGGCATGATGTTGGTTCGCAGAAAGCACTCCTAGAACAAGAGTTAAGAAAACAAGCTTATAAATGAGGTGCTGAATAGACACACAGATGTTCCAAGTAATTTTCCTATAGACTTTCTTTTCCCTCCCCAAATAATCCAAATGGCAGCGGTACATTAAATACATGTAAGATTTCCAGTTAAGTTATTCACTCATTCCAATTGTTTCATCTTCTTCCCTTGTGTTTCCTATTCTTTACTAAACCAAGACTGCAAATTAATATCCCTGCAATCTTGCTTTACTTTATTATAAATTTATTATTTATTATATATTTATTATATATTTATTATAAATTTATTTTTATTTAAAAATAAATTGGTGAGGACCATTTGTTTCCCCACTACAATCAGGCTGTACCTCTGCTGGCTTAAATCAAAGATGCTAGAGACTTAGCCTTGCTCTAAAGCACAGAAAATCTTCTGGACAGCACAGCAATAGAAACTGAGAAAAATAACTGATCCAGCTGTGACAACATGATCTAACTTTCCAACTGTGGGCTTGCATGACTTCCATACTAAAATAGCACAAGATTAACACAACTTGGTGGCTTAACAAATAAAGACACCATTCACATTTTTCTCAAGGTGTTTTAACAAGCCATTTCTCAGTTTTCTTTCTGCTACATAATTCACTACTGGTTTAACAATCCTGGAAAACAGAAGGGCAAAAGGTGGCAACACAAACCCATAAAGTTGGGCTATTTTTAGCTAAAAGGACAGACTGCACATTTATGTGGTCTTGAGTCTTTCAAAGAATGCCATGGATTAAGTCAACGTGTTCTGGTAGTCTACGGATCACTTTGGCTTACGAAGAGAAGCCTGGGCTTTTCAATTTGGTCATTCAGAGCAACTTCATTACAACTTTAGTCCCTCCACCCTTTCTTCTTGTGAATACCAAGCACCCCTTCAACACACAAACTTGATGTTGCCCCTTCGTCTACCAACCCTCGCACTTTTAACAGCTGGAACTGTTTACAAAGACTCAGCAGACCTGAGAATTTAAACATAACAGGGATCTATCTTTCTTTACCTGCTGAAACAGAGGCATTTTTTCTCTGGTCCGTTAGGCATTCCATCTTTTAATTCATCTCCAGAAACCAAGGATGCATCGTCATCACTGTCAAACATATCATCTTGTAAAATAGGATTGAAATGCTCTGAAAGGCAAAAGAGGTTTGTTAACTTTCCTGAATAGCCTTTGTCTCTTTCTCTTCCATTAATACAGCTTCTAAATCAGTGCCAAAACCCTTTCTTCATTTGAGAGCACACACTGAAAGCTATTTCCTAGAGTTCAGCCCACCACAGATCTAAGGAGATGGCACAAGGCCCTACAAAGCTCTACTAAGTACCACTGATGTGTATGTATAAGGTACGCTACTCTTGGTGATTTTTTTCTCCCCCTTAGAATAAAGGAGATTACGAACAATTTCTGCAGTTGCTAAATAGCTAAAAAAACAAACAAACAAACAAACAAGACCATTTCTTTCTGGAGGAGGTTCCCACAATGAAAGCATGGGGATAAAGGATGTGATGGCCACAGAATTCCATTCATCTAGTAAATATCAATGCTAATTGATCTCATGTGCACGTGTATAGTACGATCCACAAACGTTTAAATTAGGAGACTGGTTAAAAAGGATGATAGCTAAAACAATATTTAGCTTAGACCAGTTATACTTGTATCCTGGTCCTGACATTCTTCAGAAAGGAATTAGAAACATTGACCTAGAAATGCTTCCCCTCCAAAGATCTGAGTTTTGATTTTTTAAAGAAAAATAGGTGCCTTATACTTCAAACCTCAAGTCAACCTCTACAAATGCTAATTATCTTAGCTGCCGTCAGAAGCAGGATGCTTCAGTAGAGAACGCATCGTCCTTTACTGTGTATTGAGTCATTCAGAGCTTCCATTTGGCATTTCAGTTTCGAATCCACAATAAAACCTATGTGTTGTATTCCAGACTTGCCCAAAAAAAAGACATGCACATGCAAATAATAAAATTCTACCACCATTATGTCTGAAAGCTATAAGTTGATTGCACAAACCACAAGTTTTTGCTTTAGCAGAATTATAAAGAAGTGGATGCTGTGGTTATACCTTGCTGTCGGTCCTCCTTTAGTGCAATCTGTGCATGCGGGAAGATCTTCTGCACAACTTGTAAAATATTCTCTACTGATCTTTGAAAAAGTGGCTTGAAAATGGGTGATAGTGCTTGTACGGGTGAAGCCTTGATCCGGTTTGAAGCTGGAACAACCTTCTTCATAGCCATGAAAAAGTCCTTTGCTTTTATTTTAATAGAATTAACGTCTAGTAGCAACTTCTCCCTACTTGCATAAATCTGAGGATAGCATTGGCCATTGGCGTAGAGAGCACAGCGCAGCTTCAGTACAGAGGGATTTGATATCTGCACCACAGTCTCCTAACAAACAAAAATCAAACGTTACATCAGTCAAGGCCCAGGTTTACAACATGCAACATTTAAAGAATTTGTAATGCCAAAACCAAACAGCATAACAGGGAATTCAAAGTGCTACCGCTCTGCAAGGATGTTTCATGTTGCTCACTGCCTGATATCCTGCACTTATGCAGCTGAAGCAGACTCCTCATCAAAAACTATACTCTTGAGGAAGATGCCCCAGAACCACTTAATGTTCTCAAACAACAAGAGGAACGACAACAAAGAGTAAATAGATGAAAGGATCTCACACAGATTGCTATGAAGGCGTGCCAGCTGCCTCGTTGACTAGTTGTGCAACAAGGCACAAGAGCATGGGTACTGCCTGGTACAAGCTAAGGTTCTTTACAACTTGGTCACAAGCAAGAATCCGTTTCTGTTTCAGTCTTACCAATGCATTTCTCAGCTAGTTCATCAAGCAACATGTCCGGTGGCTGAGGGGTCCAGTCACGAGTATGAATCTTGACAATTTCTTTTCTAGCCTGGAAGCAAAATCATTGCATTTTAGCTTGTCCCAAGTTTTCCTTAAAAATACCAACAAGAAACAAACAAACCAAAAGGCAAACAAACAAACAACAAAAAACAAAACAGTCCTCCCTCAAAACCCCTCATCTACTAATACACTTTTCTTACTTGCTCAACTTTCAAGTATTTTACAGTTATTTAATATACACTCTGCATTGTCAACCAGGAAATTGAATATTTCTTATTTGTTATACTGAACTTTTTCTAGGAACCTACAGTGAAAGAAAAGGCATTTATAGCTTCAATAACAAGTTTCCAAACTACGAGACCTAAGGACCCAGAGGAAAATACTGTAATGAAAAATTTATCCAGAAACATTTCTTTGCTGTCCAAAAAACTTCTCTAAAACTTAGCAAGCTTTCATTGGGACAGTCTCATTACTTCATCACATTTGCTTTCCAGTCAGTAAATTCACAGAAAGCACTTCTGGCACAATGCTTCCAATTGCTACAATTACTATAAAGAAGAAAAGAATTATGACTCAAACTACTACCACCGAGCAGGGGCACAATCAAATGCAAACACGTCCCCTATTCATTCATAAGTGAAGGATTGAGACCAAAAACACAACTTCATGATGAAAACACCCAAGTGGACTAAATAATTAAGCAAACAGGTACAACTTTGGGAATGAAAGGTTTGATTATAGAACTAACTACTTGGTGGTATCATCCTGACCATATATATCCAGTACCAGATTTGTCCTCCATGGAACAACGCAGTGTCTCCACGTATCACTCTTTTGTTCAAGTTGTCAATATTTTTTTTTTTTCCTATAAAGTTGGACTTTGCCATGGTAGCACTAACGTTGAATTTAAGTTCTCACCTCTTTATTTGGCAAGTTGAAGAGGAAGTGTCTGCCAAAGCGTCCTGGTCTTCGTAAAGCAGGATCTATAGAATCCAGTCTGTTAGTAGCTCCGATTACCACGATCTCCCCTCTGTTATCTATGCCGTCCAGAAGGGTCAGAAGAGTTGAAACAATGGAACAAATAGAAAAATATAAGTTTTACTTACTGGTTCAGTAAATTTTGTTACATTCCACATGACTTTCTTGATGCCGGAATAACCTTCTTCCTAGTGGTCATTCAAAACTGGGAAAAAAATAGTCTACCAAGTCGGGGTTTTTTTGATTTGATAATAAATCTGCAGACTGTTAAGTCATCAAGCACTTCAAGACTGTTTGAAATAATCTCTACGTTAATATAAAAGGAGTACCGCACACTTCTGCTCAGGAAGAAAATCACGGAAAATGTCAACTTTGATTTTAGATGTTGAATTTGTTGCAGTGAGATCTTCCTCATCGCATGATTCTATTTGGATTTAAACCATATTATCTATGGAGAGACCGAGATTAGGACAAGAACAGCACAGAGTTCAGCATGAAGCCAATCAGGAGCTCAAGTTTGTATTCTTTGTATTCCACTTTATCCTTCTCTTGCTGGAAGGACCTGCTTTTTGACTCTCCTTCTCTTCACTAGGAGCATGTTCCCTCTTGCTTTGGTAATGCTCTTTCTCAGTGGTTTTAGTCTTGTCCTTTGTATCTTGGCATCTCTCTGTAACAGCTGAGGAGGAAAGGTTTTTAGAGCTACATTCAGTGTCAGACTCGAGAGAGGAAGTATGCCGCAATTTCTCACCAGGCTCACAAGACCCTTTGCCGTACAAAACGGTTTCTTTTGAAATGAGGTCATGTTCTTTTGATCTTCTTGCTTTCTCCTTGTCTCCACCGTCATCACATTGGTACTATGCGAGGTATTCATCGTTCCCAGGAGATTTCGGAGGGTCCACGACACTGCACAAAATAAAATCACATTTCTCACTTCTGCTGAAGGACGTGAATATTAAGAGTAAAACCTTCCAACGTCAAACAAACAAACAAAAACCTCCGGACTACAGGAACGCTCGCAAAGATATGCCATTTAGAAACCTCTCCGGTGATTAGGACACCTTCTTCAGCTCCCAGAGAAAGTGCTTTTTCCCCTCTTGCTTCTGAAGCCATTGCACTAAAATAGCAAACGCATCTGTCTCCCTCCACATGCTGCTCTGAATAAGAGCCAGAATATTCAAAGCCACTCTATTTCTTCTCCCCACATAGCCGAAAAAACACCAGTTGAAAGAGTTTTCTACCTCTCTCCACGAATTTACATTCACATATCCTATGACTGCAAAAATAGAAGGCGGGGCTCAGGAGGAACAGCCAGTGCTGGAAATGAAAAAAAGCAGCCTGTTTCTTCAGAGTCTTAAGCCTATGCTACTAGGAACAAAACAAAACAAAACAAAACAAGAGGAGAGGAGAACAACAGCGGGAAATTTACCTATTCTCCAGGTGTTCAATTGCAAAGCCTCCTCTGGAGGATCAACAGTTGTGAATTCAGTGTGCTTAGGAGAAATCAGATCTACATCTGAACCACAACTATTTCAGTAGTATCACGAACTTCTGTTACTCTGAAGAAGCAGTCAGCACCGTTTCTATGTTAGGAAAGAGCTGAACAGAGTCTGTTACTCACATCAAGTAGTCAGGCAGGTTTCTTTAGGAAGGCTGGGTTTCACTAGAACATTACTAGCCTGTAAGCCTCATGGCATCACCTTCCATCTTGACTGCTGAACCTCCTTGCTCCCTACTATCTTCTTTGCCAAGATACAGCTGTCCACATTTACTTTTCCTACTTGGCTGGACTGAATTTAAGAAGATCTTGCATCTAAGAAAGGGAACAAAAGCTGCTGCCCAGCAGCGTCTGGCTCAGGGAGGAGTGAGAAAGCTCTGTGCAGCCCCCAGGGTCCGTGCAGCAGGAGGCAGGAGGTGCTCCAGGCTCACAGCAGCAGCTCCCCTGCGGCCTGTGCAGGGAGAGGCCCCTGGTGGAGCAGGCTGTGCCCCTGGTGGAGCAGGCTGTCCCCCTGCAGCCCATGGGTCCCCCGTGGAGCAGATCTCCACGCTGCAGCCCCCCTGCGGGTGGAGGAGCCCCCGGTGGAGCAGGTGGCTGTGGCCTGGAGGAGGCCGCGGCCTGTGGAGAGCCCCCGCAGGAGCAGGCCCCGGGCTGGACTGGAACAGGCTGTGCTGAGCCTGCTTTGCCCGTGACGCTCCTTGTGGAGTGATCTCCCTGTCCTTCTGGCAGCCCTTGAGCCCTTGCCAGCCTCTTTTCTCCCCTTGGCGTTGGAGGAGGGGCAGGGAGAGAGCGCTTGTGCTGGAGCTCAGCTGCCCAGCTGAGGAAAACCACCACGGCTCTGTCTTGCCGCTGCTGCAGCACGCTGGTAGCAGCCAGCACCGTCTGTTCTTCGAGCCTCAGCAAGCCCACAGCATCTTCCCAGAAGGGATCCCTTTCCTTCACGCCTGACAGGCGCCGCCTCCAGAGGCTGAGGGCTTGTGCCCTGTTTGCAAGCGCTTTCTCAGTGCCCCCTTCCCCAGAGAAGGATCCCAGCTGCTTGGCTTCCCTGCCCTCTGCTGCCAGGCTCCCGCAGCTGCTATCCCAGCAGCGCAGCAGCCAGCTGACAATGTGCTCGCCTGGAGGACAGCTGCAATCTTGTCCCATGGCTCGCAGCTCGCCCAGGGATGGGGATCACCTGCTTCCTGATGCTTTTCTCTCTGCTCTCCTTTCCAACAGCCTCCTGTGCCCTGGGATGGCCCTAGCTTGGGGTAGGCTGCCTCGCCTTCCTCTTGCTCCTTCCCCTTCTTGGGAGGACTTTCTGCCCTTCCGAAACGAGATGACTTCTGCATGCATTCCTTCCCCTTGTGTGTATTGGTGCCTGAGACAGCAACGGGGTCGTCCCTGGAGCCAGCTGTAGGGCCTGTGCCAGGCTTGGAGGGGCTGCAGGGAACATGCCAGGGGCTGGAGTGGCTGGATGTGAAGTACTATCAGTAAAGAATTTCTTCCTAACATATATTAGAAATCTAACTTTTCAGTGTAAAGCTATTAGTCCATGTCCTGTCACTCCAGGCCCTGATAAAGACCCCCTCCCCAGCTTTCCTATAGGTTGCCTTTAAGTACAGGAAGGCTCTCGGCCTGGCACACAGTAAAAGTGATGGCAGATCCTTCACAATATTATTTGAATTTCACGTAAATAGAACAGACTATCAACTTACTTAGGAGAAGTAATACAATTTCAGAACTATTCAAAACCAAAGGCATTCCAAACTAAGTTTAAGTTCAGAGGAAATCCAAAGAAAAAAACTAATTTTGAAACTAATAATCAGAGACCATAATCTTCTTCAAATGATAGATTTTCCTCCTGTACTGGGTAATTTTGATCTGTCTTTAATGATCATCCAGACATGGCTTTGACACCGAGTATCTTGCTTTGCCTCTGCATTAAGTCTTCTTCTCATGTGAGGTAAATGTCCTGCTCTTATGGGATGGGCCTAGGAGACACACGCGCTGTGTCTCATGATGCTTGGATATCATCTTAATTCTGGGTGAAGATGAAAGGTCTCACTGCTTCCTGAACAGGGAAGTGGATGTCTGCAGTTAAGAACCCTCTGTCTAATCTAGAAACATGAAGGAAGGAGTTTGCTGGATTGCAAGTGACAGTGAAGAAAGCCACAGGTGACATATCAGACTGATTAAAATGTTATTTAGCTCAGGGCATGGCTAATGAAGTGGAGCTGGAATAGTTTGACGACTGTAATTACGCTCACTATCACTGTTACTTGTTTATAGGATGGTAATGCCTAAAGGTCCCACTGGAGCCTGAAACAAGGTTGTGCTGGGTGCTGCACGTGCATATCTCAGTAGCGCTTTGATAGCTAGTGATACAAACAGACAAAACAGAGATTGAAAGGAGAAACGGGGGGACAGAGATAAGAAGATCTTCCTGCAGGTCATTTAGGGTATGAGCCAGGAGTTCAGTGCATCCAGCTCTCTAGTGCTCTGCTGGCCCAGTGAGATGAATGGAAAACATTGCAGCCTTGGAAAAATAGTGCTTCTTCTAATTCTTTGGCCAGTTTTGATGATTTAGGACTGCTCTATTTATTTATTTATTGATTTTACTTTCCCCATTTGTGCTGGAGAAGGTGAACTTTTTAAATACCTATTCTGAATTCAAATATCATTTTCATTGTTATGTTTCTGTTTTGTTGGCACTATTCATAATGACTTCTACCCTTCAGTGGAAGCAAAAGCTTATCATACCATAAAACTGATAAAACAAAACATAAAACAAAACCAGGCTTAAAACGAAATTTTTGAGGCTTACAAATGCAAACTTTGAAATCTAAGGAAATGAATCATTGAGTCTGACTAAGCATCTCTGGGACTGGAGTGCAGAGAAGGCAGAGTTAAAATTCAAAATTCCGATGGGAAAAAAGCAATGAGAAAAGGTACATTTCAGAGGTTAAAAACTGCAAAAATAAAGTACGAATGACCCAAAACCTCCTTCACATAGGAAATTAAACAATAATAGTAAATGATACTTAAGCCACAGAACCCAGGGGGAACAAAGAGAACAAATTAGGACAGTTGCATACTCGAGGCAAAAATAGATCAAAAGTTAATGATGTCTCAAATGCTGCAAATCTTATTTCCTGCATCTAACAGCAACAACAATGTGATATTAAGGGCAGTGACAGGATTCCCATTGCAAATGAGGGTAGGGCACTAGGCACAACATCATCTGAGGTGAAATAAAAATCTACAGTGATTCAAGTGAAAAATGACAAGCTGATATCTACCTAGCCTATTAACAGCATTGGCACACAGAACAACAACTCAAGTAGGAAAAATACATCACAACTGTGCAAATCAGGGATAGAGGGATAGTCCCCAGAATGGGAGAGTAACAAATATACTTCTGTCCAGGAGAATGTAAAGAGTGATCCAGACAAGTGCAGGCCTGTTAGTTTGACATCAACGCTGGGCAAAGTTTTGTAGCAAGAAGAGATAAGACTAGGGAAGTAGCGGGTAATGTGGAATTTACAAGATAATTTATTAAAGCTAATTTGTTTCCAGAGAATTTAGTAGCTTGCCTTTGTAGGACCAGTGTTCCCCTACACAGGGGATGAACTACATCTATTTCACTTTCTGTGAGCTTCTGATACCTTATCTATGGATTTGGGCTTTGGGGCTGCAAGTGAATCAAGGGAGTTTGCAATTGTTCACACTGTTCGAAGAGGGAATTACCGGCAAAGGAGAGGTTACCTGTAGTGATTCTCAGAGACAGTTCTGAAACTGCAGCTGCTAAGGAGGCAAAGACTCATGGAGAAATGTAGGCTGGAAGGGAGCTCTGAAAACCCAACCTCCTATTCAGAGCAGAGATGACTTCAAATTTAGGTATGTTCAGTACGGATATGGTGGCCGAAGACTAAAAATTACATATGAGCTTTGAGATTTCCAGGTGACGTAAAGTTGGGAAGTACTACCGAGCCTGACAGAAGGATATCCCTTGTGATTGAAATGGTTCAGGTGAAGTGACATTTGATAATACAAAGTAGAGCCATGCTTAGAGATTCTCAACAAAGGGTGTTTTTTTTTTTTTTTTTTGTCATGTTTGCTATATGGCAGTCAGGAGTTTAAAACAAACAATAAAACAACAAAACCCCATGTTCATGCACTGTTAACAGAAGAACTGAAAAAGTTAAGTGGTTATATGGTATGTATGGCTATTCTTTTTTTTTTTTTTTTTTTTCTCCAGTATAAATACACCTGACAGGGCAGCCCTGCCACACATATAAGACATGAGGCAAAATTCTGCCGCTTGTATTCACATTGAACTTAGGAGGAAGTGTTCAGAAGACAGAAGGAACAAGTTGCCTATTGTGTGGAAGGGAATTAAAGGACATCATTCTGCTCAGCCAGATGCCAGTTGAGAGAAAAATATGATGTCTCTGTGAAAATGCATTTCTTGAGTAAATATCAAGGAGAATTAGGAAATGTGTAAGTTGGGAGATACATCTGAAATGATGATTGCAGTTGGCTTATGAGGAACTTTGGACAGGAAATTGGTAGAAACTTCCCATTTTAAGAATAAAGTGCACCATAGATATGAAGTCAGCATTCACCTAAAGAGTAGAGGCCAACTCAAAGCCCCCACAACAAAGCAGTGGACAAACCAGAACACTAACATGTTGTGGTCTAGAGTCACACAGATATACGTAAGTTTACTATACCAAAACATCTGAGGGGTTCCTTTGAGAGGCGGAGGGCTTGTGCCCCATTTCCATTTCCACTCTCAGTGTCCCCTGCCTCAGAGAAGGATCCCAGCTGCTTGGCTTCCCTGGCCTCTGATGCCAGGCTACCAGAGCAGGTATCCCAGCATCGCAGCAAACAGGTGACAATTTGAGTGCCACAGCAGTCCTCATTGCGAGCTGGACGCTCAGGGCACTTGCGGCCACCCACCTTTGTGAGCTCCAAGGCTGACAGTGACTCTCTGCTGAGCTGCCACGGCTCTCGGGTGTCCCGGTGACAGAGCTTTCGGCGCTAAGCTGACTGCCAGGAGAAAAGGCTGCCGTGAAATGGCTGCTCCACAATGCCAGGAGCAAGGTCTGCTGGGCTGGGGGTTCGCAGGGGAGCTCGGCCTTGGGCCTGGCAACTGCGCCTGGAAGCCAGGGACGGCCTTGGTGTGCAGCTGGACACCTGGGCCTGAGAAAGCAAGGTCTCTTTCCAGACACTTGGCACCATCGTCACCCAGTGGCTGTCTCAGGGGGACGAGAGAAATGCACAGCATCTCTTGCTTTCCTGAAAAAGGGATGGATTTGGACCCCAAAGCGAGCTCCTTTCTCTCGGAAGCATCACGTCCTCCTGTCTTTCTTGTATTTGGCTATGACTTTAGGAATCCCTGCAATCCCTGCAGCTGTGTCCCCTGCCAGCTTCTTGTGTGCCCCAAGCATCCTCGCTTGCAGGGCAGTAGAAGATGCAGAAAAGGCCTTGCCTTAGTGGAAGCACTGCCCTGCAGGAGCTCCAACAACCCTCTCAGCAGCACGCTGTAGCCCCCAAATGCCCCCGAAAGGGCACATTTCAGCTACTGGGAAGGAAATGAGTTCGCTCAAGGTGAGCTACCCGCTCAAGGCCCAGGTGTCTGTGAGGCAGTGTTGGCAAGGAGTCCTGTTGTGTGAGTCCGTTCTTTGTGGGTGCTCCGTCCCCACAAGGCTTGCTTTTCAAGGCCCAGGAGAGTCTTGTGGGCACTGGCCTGGGGTCCCAGGCTGAGCCAGCTGCTGGCTGGCAATCAGGGAGGCTCGCTCGGTGTCTTGGCTTGGGTTTGCGTGGCCAGGCTGTGGGAGCGGGGGGCTGCAGGGGTGTCCTCTGTGAGGAGAATGCAGCAGCTGCCCCATGGGAGCTCAGAGCCGCTTCCAGGAGGCTCCTTCCAGGAGGGACCCACCCGCTGCTGCCCAGAACGCAGAGCAAAAGGATGATGTTTGCGCCTGGGGGAGAGCCCATCTAAGAAAGGGAACAAAAGCTGCTGCCCAGCAGCGTCTGGCTCAGGGAGGAGTGAGAAAGCTCTGTGCAGCCCCCAGGGTCCGTGCAGCAGGAGGCAGGAGGTGCTCCAGGCTCACAGCAGCAGTTCCCCTGCGGCCTGTGCAGGGAGAGGCCCCTGGTGGAGCAGGCTGTGCCCCTGGTGGAGCAGGCTGTCCCCCTGCAGCCTATGGGTCCCCCGTGGAGCAGATCTCCACGCTGCAGCCCCCCTGCGGGTGGAGAAGCCCCCGGTGGAGCAGGTGGCTGTGGCCTGGAGGAGGCCGCGGCCTGTGGAGAGCCCCCGCAGGAGCAGGCCCCGGGCTGGACTGGAACAGGCTGTGCTGAGCCTGCTTTGCCCGTGACGCTCCTTGTGGAGTGATCTCCCTGTCCTTTTGGCAGCCCTTGAGCCCTTGCCAGCCTCTTTTCTCCCCTTGGCATTGGAGGAGGGGCAGGGAGAGAGCGCTTGTGCTGGAGCTCAGCTGCCCAGCTGAGGAAAACCACCACGGCTCTGTCTTGCCGCTGCTGCAGCACGCTGGTAGCAGCCAGCACCATCTGTTCTTTGAGCCTCAGCAAGCCCACAGCATCTTCCCAGAAGGGATCCCTTTCCTTCACGCCTCCAGAGGCTGAGGGCTTGTGCCCCGTTTGCAAGCGCTTTCTCAGTGCCCCCTTCCCCAGAGAAGGATCCCAGCTGCTTGGCTTCCCTGCCCTCTGCTGCCAGGCTCCCGCAGCTGCTATCCCAGCAGCGCAGCAGCCAGCTGACAATGTGCTCGCCTGGAGGACAGCTGCAATCTTGTCCCATGGCTCGCAGCTCGCCCAGGGATGGGGATCACCTGCTTCCTGATGCTTTTCTCTCTGCTCTCCTTTCCAACAGCCTCCTGTGCCCTGGGATGGCCCTACCTTGGGGTAGGCTGCCTCGCCTTCCTCTTGCTCCTTCCTCTTCTTGGGAGGACTTTCTGCCCTTCCGAAACGAGATGACTTCTGCATGCATTCCTTCCCCATTCCTTCCCCTTGTGTGTATTGGTGCCTGAGACAGCAACGGGGTCGTCCCTGGAGCCAGCTGTAGGGCCTGTGCCAGGCTTGGAGGGGCTGCAGGGAACATGCCAGGGGCTGGAGGGGCTGCAGGGACCATGCCAGGGGCTCGAGGGGCTGCAGGGTGTGTTACAAGGCTTTGAGGGGCCTCAGGTCCTGCCGCAGTGGTTGAAGTCGATGCAGGGAACATCAGAGTTGTTGGAGGGGCTGCAGGTAAAATGCCAGGGCTTGCAGCAGCTGCAGGCTGCGTCACAGCTTTGCATCAGGTCAAGACGCATTTTCCTAGAACCATACATTTCCTCCTGAAGGGGCTGAAGAGCATGGAATGGTCTTCAAAATGCACAGAGCAGACCCCAGCAAATGTAGAGCTGCTGCTAGCAAGTAGGTAACTTTATTGTTCCTGTTGTTAATTTTGTTTCACAACAACAGATGCAAATATGTATCTTGAATGAGGGCAAAGGTGACCTTGGATCTGAAGCACACAGGCGTTCGCTAGTGTCCCCCCATCCGGAGTGAATCCAGAATGACTCGGAAGGAAAAATAAAGTCCAAACCAGTGCGTTGTGATAAAGAGAGTTTAATAGGGTAGAAAAGGAATAAAAACCAACAAAATAATAAATAATGATACTTACAGTTTATAAGATATTAATATATAAAAATATTTAATACTATTAAATACTTATAATTTTATAATAATAAAACAATGCCATACCGTACAACACAGTCAATAAAGTGGATTTAATTAAATAAATAAGAAAACCAATAAATTAAATGAAAATTAAAAAATTTAAATTTAATACAAATAAAACCCATTTTTCCCATTCCAATGAATTGCTATCCCCATCATCACTTCCCATCCCACTGATCATTTGCTATCCCAAAGACCTCCCAGTTCTTATCCCCTTGGCATGCCAGTGCAAGAAGAAGTGCTCTGCAGGCAGAGGCCTTGCTGAGTGACCACCTAAGGAGAGGAATTTGATCCAGAAGGCAGGAAAGAAGAGCAATGCCCCGAAAGAAGAAGCAAGTCTTGTCTCTCAGCCCTTTGGTGTCCCAAGCAGCAGTTGCCATGGCCAAGCTTTCCCAGCCCAGCTGCTGCCAGCATCTCCCCAGCTTGCCATTGCCACCTTCCTGGGTGAGGCGCGCGCGCATTTGCCATTGGCGCTGTTGCCATCCCTGTGAGTGGCAAGCCCATCCCCTAGCTCCAGCACGAGAGAGGGGAGAGGGCAAGCGAGAGGGGCAAGGGCTGAGGAGCGTGGCTGAAGCTGGAGCAGGTGCCTGCAGAGGTCTCTGTGCCTGCCTGGGTGCTGCGGGGGCCGTCGAGGAGAAGCCCGAGGTCGGTCACGGGTAGCTGGAGCCTGGCACTGTCGGCGGGGCGCTGGGCATGCTGCTGGGGCTGCTGGAGGTGGGCTGCGGCTGCACACAGGCCAGCTGGCACGCTGGCCCCAGCGCCTTGGCCCTGGCCCCCAGCGGCTGCAAAGTCTCGCTGGGGGTCTTTGTCCCCGGCTGCTGGCGCTGCAGCGTCCTGGCCCCGCTGGCCTGGGGACAGAGCCTGTCCTGGGGCCGCACGGCACGGGGCTCCCCACTCGGAGTCTCCGGCAGCAGCCGCGCTCTGCGGGGAGGTGGCGCCGCTGCTCCTTGCCCCCCTGCAGCCCCCGGGCTTCGCGCTCTCTTGCTGGGTGCCGTGGTGCTGTTGATCGCCAGCTGCTGCGCGCTGCTGCCTGCTTCCCTGCTGCTGCCAGCCACCGTGCTGCTGCCAGCCGTCTTCCCCTGGCACGGTCTCTTGCGGCCTTGGCCAGCCTGGCCCAGCAGCGTCTTCCTCTCCTTGCCGGGGGGGTTCTCTGTCGTCGGCCTCCTGTGCTGGCAGCTCTGCGCTGTCCCGGGGGTGCTGCTGGGCGCAGGGCGCTTGGCCCCCCGCTTGGTGCCGGTGGACGCAGGGGCAGGCGGGGGACTCTTGAGGGGACCCAGGGGGCGTTTGGGCAGGGGTCTCCTATGGTCACTGCGGCCCTTGGGGTTGGGGCGTTTCTTGGGGGAACTCAGGGGGGATTTGGGCTGGGGTCTACGAAGGGCACTGCGGCCCTTGGGGTTGGGGCGTTTCTTGGGGGAACTCGGGGGGGATTTGGGCTGGGGTCTACTAAGGGCACTGCGGCCCTTGGGGTTGGGGCGTTTCTTGGGAGAACTCGGGGGGGATTTGGGCTGGGGTCTACTAAGGGCACTGGGGACCTTGGGGTTGGGGCGGGTCTTGAGGGAACGCTGGGGGGGTTGGGGCAGGGGTCTACTAAGGGCACTGAGGAGCTGGGTGTCAGGGAGGCTCCTGGGGGGACTCAGGGGTGGACTGGGTAGGGGGCTCCTAAGCGCACTGGGCAGGGGACTGGCTGCAGGGCTGAGCGGGGGGCTCACTGCTGGCACGACGGGGGACTGCAGCGACAGCCCACCCTCAAGCTTCTCGGGGCGCAGCCCAGGGGTTGAGGGGACCTCACCGAGGGCTCCTGTGGCTTCCAGTCCCTGCGTGCTCGGCTCCTCGATGTCCTCGCAGAGGTCGGGCAGCTGCGAGAGGAAGCGGCTGAGGGCAGGACTGCTGGGCAAATCGGGGAAGGCGTCCTGGGGCTCCACGGCATCGAGCCAGCTGAGCAGCTCCTCCATGCCGGGGATGGGGATGTCCAGGTCGGCCAGGAGCTCGTCCTGCATGTGCTGCAGCTGCTGGCTGTCCCCTGCCAGCTCTGGAAAGGCCTCGGCAAAGGCATCAGGGCCCAGCTCGGGCAGCTGCGGGGGCTCCTCAGGCACCTGCGGGGCTGTCGCCGCTGAGGACGAAGCAAGAAAATCCCCCAAGACGGGCGATGTCAGCTTTCCCATGGCCCCTGGGTGTGGGGCGCCCAGCGGCCGGCTGTGCCAGCCCCAAACTCACCGTCAGGCGTCGCCGTCTGGGTGCTGGCGGTCCTTGGAGCCTGGGCAGGCTTGGGGGCAGTGGGGCCGGGCAGCGGGGGCCCCTGGTCCTCGCTGAGCCCCACGGCGTGCAAGCAGGGCTCCGGCAGCTGCCCCCGGCTGCTGCTCAGGGTGCGGGGCGTGGGGAGCGCCTGCCCCCGCAGCGGAGGCCCCGGGACGAGGGGTGGCGGGGGGTTGCGCTGGGCGGGGGCCTGCAACAGGCAGGCGCCTGCGGGGTGCAGGAGCTCCCCATGGAGCACGGCCCTGGGCCCCAGCCCCAGCGCATGGTGGGGTACCAGTGTCCCCGTCACCATGGGCTGTCCCCACTGATGGACGGGGGCACAGGGAGGAGCGGTGTGGGGGAGCTGCCCCCCGGCGGGGAGCTGCACCAGCTGCAGCTGGTGCCCCATGGTTGGGAGCTGCACCAGCTGCAGGTTTTGCTCCACAGCGGGGAGCTGCACCAGCTGCAGGTTTTGCCCCACAGCGGGGAGCTGCACCAGCTGCAGCTGGTGCCCCACGGCGGGGAGCTGCCCCACAGCAGGGAGCTGCCCCCCGGCGGGGAGCTGCCCAAGCTGCAGGTGGTGCCCCTGGGCTGGGAGGTGCCCCCCAGGTGGCAGCTGCACCCCGGCGGGGAGCTGCAGCACCTGCCCCTGGACCCCCGGCACCACGTGCCAGACGGTGGCCTGGGGCAGCGCGGAGGGGAGGGTGGGTACCTGCGGGGGCTGCAAGGGCAGCGCCGTCGCTCCGGGGAGGGAGGGCAGCAGCCAGGCAGCCACCGTTGGCGGCACGGCTGGGACGACGAAGGGGGAGTTTTGCGTCTGCGCAAGCCGCGGAAGCCGTCTGGGGAAACCCTCTGTGGGAAAAAGGCCGCTGGGCTGAGCTCTGGGGCGCTGGGCTCGCCAGCAGGGCCGCAGCCCCGGGAGGAGCGGGAGCCGGCTGCTGGACCTGCCATGGTGGCTGGAGAGTGGGGCGGTTGCTTGGGGAACCCGGGCAACGGGGGTTCCGTCCCAACGGCTCACCAGCCCCTCGCCGACATCTTGGGGAGGACTGCAGGCTTTGGACCCAAGCAGGCTGCCCAGCGCAAGACTTGGCCATGTTCATTAGAACATTACTAGCCTCTAAGCCTCATGGCATCACCTTCCATCTTGACTGCTAAACCTCCTTGCTCCCTACTATCTTCTTTGCCAAGATACAGCTGTCCACATTTACTTTTCCTACTTGGCTGGACTGAATTTAAGAAGGGAGCTTGCAACTCTTCCTCTTGTTTGCCACTTCATCATCAAACCAAATGAAAATAGAGCTTAGGGAAATGGTTTAGTGGGGACTGTTAGCGTTAGGTCAGAGGTTGGACTCGATGACCTTGAGGTCTCCTCCAACCTAGAAAATTCTGTGATTCTGTGAAAACCATTTGCCTTTAACCTCTTTATTTCAGGCCTTCTTTCCTAGTGGCCATTCAAAACTGGGAAAAAAATAGTCTACCAAGTGGGGTTTTTTTTTGATTTGATAATAAATCTGCAGACTGTTAAGTCATCAAGCACTTCAAGACTGTTTGAAATAATCTCGAGATTAATATAAAAGGAATTCCTCACACACGCTGCGGCCGCTTACCTTTAGTATAGTCGTTGGATGCGATGGAGCAGTATTTCTTGCTTTCGCCTGCACTGGAAGTCTTCCCTTCCTTGTAAGGTTGTTTACTGCTCTCACTTCTGCATTACTGACATGAAGAGCCATCTGGAGGATGGCATTCTTCCTTCTTCTCCCGCGTTATCTTCTGGAAACGAGGATCTAAGTGTTCCAAGGAGCCTTTTGCTTTCCTGGTGTTTCTCCTTTTTCTTCTTTTTCTTCTCCTTTTTCTTCTTTTTCTTACGCTTGCGATTGGCATTGTCAAAGCGGAGCGCACAGAAACACAAATCATGAAGTCTGAAAGAAACATGCAAGTTAAAAAGGGAAAAAAAGATGTGGCACTTGTTGCCTATATGAAACTTGATTTATTTTACCACAGGTGATGATTTGCAGCATGTCAGCTATTTTGTGGTGCTTTGTGCACACGCAACTTACTTTAGATGCAGCAAACTTAAGCCGTCAGATTGAAGGACCATAGGTCCTGGTTTGTACACAGATCATTAACAACGGCTAGCTCTGGAATATGTGCAAGCAGAAAAAATCTTTTAACCTAATCTGGAATGGTGTACGGATGTGATTCGAACTATGTGGTCCAAAGCTAGTGCTCTGACACAATTCAGCAAGAGCTTTCCTGTCTTCACTGATCAACCTAACAACATGATCCCCAGCCAGCTGGTGCTATCTAAAGAACTTAGAAACTACCAGAAAAAAAAAAAAAAAAAAAAAAAAAAAAAAAAAAAAAGGAAGACATGAGAAGCACCCAGAAAAGAATTAGGATAAAAAATGCGGAGTATGCTGGAATCCTTGCTTACTTGGAATCCTTCTCTCCATCTTTATCCTTAGACTTCTGTTTCTTCCAGAACTTGTGATATTTTTGCATTTTTTTCACCACCTAAAAGCTCCTTTTCTATCTTTCTGTCTTTCCTTTCTATTTCACTTTCACTACCTTCTGCACGGGTATATTTTCTTTTTCTGTTTCCTTCTGTTTCATTTTTCTGGCGACAGTTCTCCAAATGAGCTGACACAGGTGGAAGCGCATGTCTTTCACGAGAATGTCTTCCGGAATGTTGCTGAGGTACCGAGCAACGATGCAAGTCTGCTCGGGGTGTGCTAAAGCGACGTACATCTTCCTCTCTCAAGAGGGAACCGTGAGGCCATCCGCTTTTGTAATGATAATGCTTATGTGACCTGCTGTAGTAAGTTGCAGTCCATCTGTCAAAGGCTGAATCGCCGTGAGAGAACTTTCTCTCTCTACTGTCTCCTGTCGCATGAGGTGAATAGTAATCCTTGTAATAGCCACATCTTTCCCATCTCCGTGCTTCGTCTCGATAGTATCTTTCTCTGCTCCAACTTCTTTCCCCTTTGGATCGGTAGTACCTATTGCTACCTTGTTCTGATCTTCCTCCGCTGCCAGATCTGTACTTTGAATATTTGACTGCTCTTCTGCCATTCTCAGGGCTGTTTCTTTCACGAGGGAAAGATCTGTACCTGCTTCCCTCCCAGTACTCCTGCTTGTGACTCTTTTGCTCAACAAATTCCACGCTCTGAGAACACCTCCTCTTGCTGGAAGGACCTGCTTTTTGACTCTCCTTCTCTTCACTAGGAGCATGTTCCCTCTTGCTTCGGTAATGCTCTTTCTCAGTGGTTTTAGTCTTGTCCTTTGTATCTTGGCGTCTATCTGCAATAGCTAAGGAAGAAAGATTGTTAGAGCTACATTCAGTGTCAGACTTGAGAGAGGAAGTTTGCCGCAATTTCTCACCAGGCTCACAAGACTCTTTGCCGGACAAAACGGTTTCTTTTGAAATGAGGTCACGTTCTTTTGATCTTCTTGGTTTCTCCTTGTCTCCACGGTCATCACATTGGTACTGGGCGAGGTATTCATCGTTCCCAGGAGATTTCGGAGGTTCCGCAACACTGCATAAAATAAAAACCCATTTCTCACTTCTGCTGAAGGACGTGAATATTAAGAGTAAAACCTTCCAAAGGCAAACAAACAAACAAAAACCTCCGGACTACAGGAACCCTCGCAAAGATATGCCATTTAGAAACCTCTCCTGTGATTAGGACACCTTCTTCAGCTCCCAGAGAAAGTGCTTTTTCCCCTCTTGCTTCTGAAGCCATTGCACTAAAAAAGCAAACGCATCTGTCTCCTTCCACCTGCTGCTCTGAGAAAAAAGGCATAGGGGCGAGCGGGGAACAGCCAGTGTTTCTCCAGACAGTGGAGAAAAATGGAAAAACATTCTATAAAGGAACACAAGTTCTCCTTGAGGCACCAACCTGCATCAGAGTGATATGCTCAGTGCTGATCATTAGTTCTGTTCGTGACACTGGACACACAGTATGGAATTGTACTAATTTAAATCCTTCCATTAAATACTATTAGTAGACAGATAAAACTGTAACGAACTTCCATAAAGTCTTGTCTTAATCAGACTGTGCTCATTTTACCTCATTTCCTCTGACAAACTGTTCAGCTGGCTGGCTGTGAAGGACTCCGTGATGACTTCTCGATTGACTGAAGGCATAGCTCCAGGCATCTGCAATTAAAACGCACAAGTCAGCAGACAAAAAAATACTATTTGTAGTAGTACTGAGGACTAGTCTTGTCAGAATTTCTCCATTAAATGGTAAGCAAGACCGCTGTGAGTTGTATGCATTATCTACACTTCAAAGATAACCCCAACTCACCCCCCAAAATCTACTTTAGGAAACTTAGGAATTTTTATCTCAGCTGAGCTTAAGTTGACAAGTTCTAATGTAAGCTCAGGTCTGCAAATTCTAAGGGGATAATACCACAAAGTCTTATGATCACGTGTGTGCTGTGTTTTCTCAGTATTTCACCTGAATTAGGAACACAATAAACACTCCCGAATACATCGTAGGTGAGAAATTCTCGATGGAGCAAATCTATGTTTCAAGCAATCCATTTGTTTTAGAAAAGAACATCTCAGAAGGTTTAACAGGTTCTACTCGGCAAGTGGAATCATCAAGTTTCAGTCCGTTTTCTTTAGATTCATTAACTAACCTAATAGCACCATTTAGTGAATCTGTTTTTGGCAGCTCATGCTGGGATCTTCCTTTGTCAGCATTCTGACAGGAAGAATTGGAATGCTGCAATGTACGGACTACCCTTCACACCAAAATTCCATTAGAGGACATTGCATTGCATTTCAAATTCCTTTGAAATAAGCCCTTTGACTCCTCCTCAGATTTTCCTGAAGATTCTGCACCATAAGGGACTGTGTTATCAGAGCTGAGTTTAGGATTTTCATTCACTGTTGGCTCCACAAAAATTTCATCAGAAACTTTTTTGTTTGTTTGCATTTGCTTCATTTGCATTACCAAATTTGTAATTGTGGATGAAGGAACAGCCTGGTAGAGATCTTCATCCTCCACAGCACTGCTAAGAAAGTCAGGCTGTGACACAGTCTGACGAGCAGGCAATTTATTGTGAATACTGATGGTGATCTTCTGTTTTCTTGACGTATCAGTAATTGAAGGCCTGGTAATTGCCTGGTTTTGAACACAGGCCATTGGTGGTGCTGAAGATGGCCTTTTTAGGGTGACACCAGTGGTCTTTGCGTCCTCTTTTATGGATCCATTTCCATTTAAACGGCTTGAATTCTGTATTTAAAAAGAAGAAATTGCAAGATGGATTAACGCAAACACTGCATGTAACATTTTGAAACACAAAACTCTCCTACTGAGTGTTTCTACAAATGGTCTTAACACCTAAAAAGAAAAACACACTGCCCGTTAAGGATAAATGCAAGTCCAATAAGCGTATTCAATTCCTGCTTTTGGTTTACTGCAGATTGGTATCAAATTAACATCATCTTTGAAAAACAGCCAAGCAACTTAACATTACCTGCTGCTATTCCCAAATATATTTATTTTCCCCTTTAAACATACCCTGAAAAGCCTGAAGTAATCGTTCTGGTGCTCAGGAATAAGACATTTAGTTTTCCCTGTCTTAGCTAAAGTGACGAGGATAGGAAAAACAAGTCCTCTTTTAAATGATTTGAGGATTAGTACACTCTGCTTAAATAGTCAAAGAGCGTAGCTCTCTGTGCTTTAGAAAGCTGTCTTGGAGGTATAAAGTAATGGAGTCGCATGGCTGCACAATTTAGCAGTAACCACTGTTTGAATGACTCTGGCTGTAGCATGAGGGCTGTGAAGAAAGCTGCAGCGTGGGAAGGAAAACAAAACTAAGATGCCGAAAACCAAACAAAAAACCCCACACCAAACCCCAAACCCACTAGCAGTTTGGTGCCGTTATCTGCCCTCCCGCTTCCCTGAATTACCTTAATCATATGAGGAAGAAGTCGTGGTCCCAGAAATCCAGCCTGCTTACTATTAGCCCCCTGCTGACCAGGAGGGAATGAACAGGGATAAGATGGTGCTGGCAAGTAAAACGCACGTTCTCCAAGTGTCAAATCATAGCGCCTTCAGAAAAGAGCAGTGATCGTAGTTTAGTTTTTCTTTCAGCCTACTCTTGGATTAAATCCCATCCTATCATTTTAGAGGAACAGCTCATACGATATGGAAGCCTTCTCTACAGAAGGCTTCGCCATGACTACAGACTGAAAAGTAGAGAACAGTCTTCCTACTAAGACTATCACTTGCACAGCAATAATTCATTCTTACACCACAGATGGCCTTCATTTCTCTCCTTCTCTAAATTAGCCAGCTACAGATAACACATAGATAGCAATTTACATGAGTGCTGCAGTTTAAGGCCGAGCAACAAAAGATAATAAACGACACAGAGAATTTCAGGTTAGACAGAACTGAATTAGACAAATAATAATCTTCTCCCGGGATAGCAAGAAAAACACTTGCAAAACAGAAAAATATCAATAACAGGAAAGTAAATCTCTTCTGAACACATTTTAAGATTTGTTATTACCTGATATAAAAAAGTATGTAAGCTTGCTGACCAAGAACTCTTTTAATGTCAGTATGCACTACTTTAGCATCATTCATCTGATACCAAAGTCCATTACCAGCCTGCAAATAAAGACAACGATTTCTTTAGGTGAATTGCACGTTTTCCAATTGAAATCACGGATAGGAACAAAATACACACATGTCAAATAAAAATATAATGAAATCTTTTTCCCTAGAAACAGTAGCTGCTAGTCATGCTTTAATTGGTTTGCCAGCACAACCTTTACCCTGTTAGAAATGCTGTTGACTTCTACCTTTACATAGCATATATAGTGTCCTGAGTGACAGCTGACACCGTGATGTACCAGCACCGCGTATAAGGCATAGAGCAGTGGTTCTCCCATTGACTGCGACATGTAGGCTCTCAGGTCCAAATACTCCGGATATTTCACCTCCTAAAGAGACATCAAGAAGATAGAAAAATTATCCCAGAGTACTTCGTGGACTAGCCAGAGAAAAACACTTCCAAAAAACACAGACTAGAATTGATTTCTAGAATATATTTCTCGAATATATTTCTTGATTCACTACAAATAAGTCTTCCCATAAACAACAGTTAAGACTAGAAGTTGCAGAGAACTGTTTCCTGATGAATCAGCCTTCTCAGAGGAAAGCATATGCTTCTTGTCAAGCGGGAACTTTATTGATATTAAGAGAAAGAATAAGCCATAGTCGTTAGTCTACAATTATTGTCTGAAAATATTAACAACTTTCAGCTTTGGGGGATGTCCCATTACACAATGATATAGTTGCATTACAGTGGTAAATATACCTTGTTGATCTTTCCACCTGTGAAATCTGCAAATCTTTTCAGTGATATTGTGAGAACCTTGGAAGAACGGTGTATGGTAAATCTCTTGGACGCAGGAACCATCTTTTTACACCTTAAAACCAAGCAGAGATAAGTGTTTGAAGGCATCTTCTTTTTTCGCCCCCAAAACAAACTCCTTTTAATGTCTCACGCATGCCTATGCTATTTGAATGATATTTACTTGCATAATAGGTTGGTCTTTTTTCTTTTCATAAACCCATGCACTGCGTGTCAGGTTTGTTAATACAGAGAAGAAGGTCAATTTTCCCAACAACTCAGAGCATAGCGGGAACAGGAATCTCTCACAAAAGGGTATGACCAGGTTGGATGGCAAGGTACCATTTCTTGGTCTACAAAAGTGGCTATTTGAACTCCAATCCTGGATACATTCTTTCAGCTTTCAAGGGAAATACAAATACTGAAAGCGGAACGAGAGAGCCTTGGTCCCCAGGGCTAGAAATTGCAAATAATCTCCAACATAGGTCGACTATCAACATCAAAAATACAACAGAAGCACATGGTCATTCTACAGGAGGGAGACATTTAACAGTAGGAAGTCTTCATGTACTGAGCTTGTCTGGAAAGACACTGAACCCATCTGCCATCCTTTGAAACAAAATAGTTCAGTTTGACACATTGCCCGCTCCAAGGTAGGACCTACGGTGTAAGCAGTGAAAATTAGCCACTAGCCCAGAGAACAACGGAAACTGGGCAGTTTACATCAAGAAAAGTACTGTCGAGAGCTAATAAATAGAAAGAACAAAAGTAGCTCTTTTTGAATTCTGATGGCAAAATACAAGCCAGAGAATTGCAAACCCATAGGGAATGCCTATGAACAAGACTTCCCCCCTCCAAGGAAACAAAAATCCAAGTCTTTTATAAACTTCCACAAAACTTGTAAGTAGATCCAAAGTTTAGAGGTAGTCCAACAGAGTCATGCAACATAGAAAACTGACATCTAGGATTAAGACCTAATTCGTCAAAATCTTACTCGCTACATTTATAGCAATTCTCTCCATCCAGCTCTTCAGGTTTCACAAAGAGTTCCAGAGCTCTGCTAACAGACGAAACCGCCTAGAGCAGCGAGAAAGAAGAGCGTAAAGTCACCGTAATTCAAAATTCCAGAGACATACTAGTAGTTTATAAGAGAATCTTACTAACATACTCAAGCGATCTACTAGGAGCACTGTGAAGAAGGAGGCAGAAAGAGCATGCTCAGCATTGACCTCACCTGGAAGGCATTTGACTTTGGAACAAATACTTTCCCAGTTGCCTAGACAGCATCTACAGTGTGCTTTGTCATCAATACTGGGGACAAATTCATCAGTCTAACAATTAGATGTATATTGAGGTAGAACAACAAAGAAGTAGGACAGCATTATAATTTTTGCAGAAAGAGAATTCTTTCCCCTTAAACCCAATGCAAATGTGGAGACTATTTACATGGGTTCCACGGAAGGACAAAGTCCAATCCACTTCCTTAGCACCACCAAGCTCTTACGTTTTAACATTATATGTGGTTTGGTTTTTTAAGTTAAACAAGTTTAATTTAGAAAGTTATGCATGTACTTAAACATCATGAATTATATTTAGAAAACATCTTACCTTTATATCCAAAGTGATATCAAGAAATGCCTCATACGTATCCGAAACTGCTTTGCAATTCAAGCACTTCACTGGAAACAAAATATAAATGCTTAACATTATGTGAAGGAGACTAACTGTCCAAATTCAAGTTGTTGACAGATACTACTTTAGACAAACTACAGACTGCTTTACTACTGACAAAAGACACAGATCAGTTCTAAGGACAGGAATATTTTTTCAAGTACCTCTTGATCTTAGAAATCCTCCAAATATTTGATGAATGATGGTGGTAGCTTGAGAAGATCTGTCCAATCTGGAAATAAATTATAATCAGACCTCAGAAGATTTAAGGCACAGAATTAACTCTTCAAAGAGTTTGATGAAAACCAAGGATGATGTAGACTTGCGTTGCTGATAGTAAATAAGGCACTAAAAGGTGCTAGAGATCATTTCTGAGAGTAAATAAAGGACTAGAAGGTGCTAGAGAATGTATGAAAGTGAACTTGTTTATGCTTACTCGGTGCTTCCGTTCAAGCACGCTTCCTGCATAGCATCAACAGTATAGCGCAAGAACTCGTGTGCGTCTTCTTGACTGCCAAAACGGAAATGTTGTCCTATTCCTAAATAAGAAGATGATAGTATTGACCTCATTTAAAAATGAAATCATTCTTGTATTTCTAAAATCTCTCTTCATTGGAGTGTTAAAACCACTTAGACACATCAAATAATTATTTGAAGATTACAAGCTATCGAAAAGAAACACATCTGAAGCCACTTACGACTGAGATTACTGATAACATGCGTAGGCTCGATGGCATCAACAGTGCAACGCAGGGCCTGGTTAATGTGAGTCTCCATCGTGCACATCATGCAAAAATCTTGTTCACGACCTGAAGAGTGAAAGAACAAAGCATCCCAGTCCAGCGAAATATCCATACCTACGAACATCTAAGTACAATTTAAGCTATAGATACCATATCCACTCTCCTTGCTACATTCTCTTCTCCCAAGATGCCAATGTCCCAACAGTCTTGTAACATTTCATTTCACACAACTTGACAGAAGAAAAATATCCACTAAGCCTGTATTCAAATGCATTTTGTGATGAGAAATCTAAAAGACTACTGCAAAGTCGCAGTTGTAAAGGCTGACAGGAATGTGAACTCCACAGGCTGCAAAATGTATTACTCTCTAAAATTATTACTAAATGCATTACTGTCCAATGCACTTCATTATTCCCATGAAGCAATAAATGATCCTTTAATAAACAAACAAACAAACAAACAAACAAATAACTAAATAAATAAACCATGGTGCATTAATTGCACTCCATATGCTATTCGGAGCCCACTGCTAATACAGTGCTCAAAGCCAGCTGCTACAGGTAAAATCAGGCAAATAAGCTTATCTCACAGAATCACTGCTGTTCTTTCACCTTCAGAGCTATCCAACAGATTCAAAATACTGTTAGAAAGTACTCACATGACTGGCTGTGCTCAAGAGAAAGCATGTAATTGGCAAGTGGGGGTGTGTAGGTCAAACACTGCAGAGTAGCATTAAGAAAACATGTGTTGCCAAGATTGTACAGGCCAACTCCAACACTTTGTGTTTCTCGCCAATCCATACAAATCTTCTCAGGTGGAAAAAGAATGCTCTGTGGCGGAGCAATTCCATCATTAACGACTGCAAGAAAGTTAAATTTAAAAAGAGATCTTGTTTGTTTGTTTCGAAGAAAGGTATTTAAAAAAATACTATTCTGCAGGAGCACCTAGAGGAGCTAGCTACAATCCAAACCAGAAAAACTTATTGCAGACAGCTTTAATACCACCAAATTCAAATTGGCTGGTCAACACAATGTTTTGGGGAAAAAAAAAAAACAAAAAACAAAAAACAAACAACTTTAGTCAACCATTTTAATTCTTCTAAGTCAAGGCTAACTGCCATTCTGTTTGTAGCACCTAATGCCAAGTTCCTCTCCATCTATAATCTTTAACCTGATTAACTCAACTACTGTTTTTTTCCTTATTATAACTTAAACCACAAACTTAGACTTGAAATTATACGGTAAAAACGTAAAAACTAGGAACTAGGAATGACGGTACCCCTACAGATACCAGATTTTTTCCTGAGCAATGTTATCCTTCAAAAAACCTGTGAAAAATGGAAGCTGTGAATAGCAACAATCAAACACTTTTCTCTGCAAAACAGAAAAGACATGGAGGAATCTGTGCATTACAAAAAGCTCCCCGTATTTCTCTGTTGACTGTAAATATATCAAAATTAATTTCTGTAACATCAGTCACTTCAGTTGCCTTAGGGGATTCGCTTTTGAAGTCTTTGTTCACAGTAGTCCCCTTCTCTATCAGTGCAACAAGTAAGAACTGCATTTTCTACTTTTGCTTTGAAGACAATGGAGGCAGGATAAAACACACACTTACTTAGATCTCTTGGGGCAAAAGCCTTAGAATTTTCAGATGATCTACAGTAAATAGCACCTCCACGTCCTTGGGCCACAGAGACTTGGCTTGAATCTTCTGCAGGCACTATCCGGCCCCAGTTGGCGGTGCGTGACATCACTATTTTAGGACTTGGTTTCTTGGATTTGCCAGACCGCCTTGAAGAGGGCTTTTTAGGCTTTGAAGATTTGGGCTTCTTAGCTACGGTCATTGTTCACATCTGCAACAGAGACAGAAGTTCTGGCTGACGTAAGAATATCAAGAAGCATTCCAAGAAGAAAAGAGTAACAGAAGTCCTGTCACTTAATCTCAAAGAAACAGCCTTAAGAACTAAATCGCTGGTATGAATGATTTAAAAAGAATCCCCAAACTAAACACACAAAGTGAAAATTTCCATCTAAACTCTATCAGTATTACTTTTCGCTTCTGCAGAACTAGTGGCTGATGCCATTTCTTTCCCTTCCGTAGGATTTTAATCCATTACAACTCTGGAGTCTTTTTAATATAAAAATGTAGAAGACATTCTCTGAGGGGAATCAGTTATTTATTGATTTCCGGAGTTGCGCAATTATCTGTTAATTAGTACCTATGATCTAACAGATAATTGTTGCAATTATCTATTGCTGGCATTAGTAACGGAACACTATTACTTCACTGCCTGTGTTTTTCTGTTTCGTCTGCACAAAGGTACCCAGAACTCACTGCTACTTTTCTTCTGTCTTTCCAGGGCTCGCCCTCTACCTCACTGTCTACTGCACCAGTCATGAGGGGTTTGTTGTGATTCTATAATGAGCCTAGCTTTTAAATACACCTTTCATGGGCGTCACTTGGTGACGGCAAGTTAATTTGTGAGGGCTCCTCAGTCTACATCATGCGGTCGCTTTTTCCAGGTGAAAAAGCGGAGCTGTAAGTGGCAGTACACTAAAGCCCTGGCATGCTGAGATCCAAGAGGAGAGATGTTTGGCCCTCCTTTTCACTCCTGGGAACCATATACCTCAAAACCCACAGAGGATGGGCTATATCTCAGAGAAATCTTGGGAAAGGAGAGCATGAAGAGCATGTTTGCAAATTCATTTCTCCCTGGGCTTCTTCTGCTTCTCCAAGAAAGACGAGTTTGAATATAACTTTGGCAGCAGTACTTCTGGTGTTTTACTCCTACCACATTTAAAACTCCTATGAAAAACTGAAAAGTTAGACTAAAAAGCAGCTCTTTCCGTTCTACTTTGTAAAGTTGCATGCTTTCCTCATGCAAAATAACAGGGGAATGTAAGCTAGAAACGGAAATGCTGAATGTAAAACAAAACAAAACAAACCTCAGCCCTCCAGGACAAAAGCCAATAACTGCTACAAAGTCCTTTTTAAAATGCTGATTAGGTTTCAAGGTGATACCGCTTTAAATAAGCGTAGTTGTGTGTCCATAGGCAGAAGCTGAATAATGACAGGATGAACTTCTATACTTCATGTTTTGTTACTGTCTTACTGTAGCACACAGGGACTTGTTACCTTTAGGGAAACCACTAACCTCATGGAGGGTTTAAAACATAAGCTAGTTTGTTATACCAAAATGACGGAGAGAACAAAGCATAAAGTGCTTTCAGATTTCTAGCACGCCTTGATTGCTGTCCATTAAACTTCAGACACATTAAACAAAACACAGTAAATAAGAAAACTCCTAGTCCCACAGCTGGCAAATTGTGTGCAGAGGTTGTAATTAGAACTTTTTTGCCCTGACGTTTTACATTTAAAATTGATTTTAAATCCATTCTATACACACTTTCCATTCCTGAAAAAACAATACGCAAACCTGACAAATGCATTTACATGAGAAATGAAGTCGTCCTTGTCCGATTGGAAGACTAAGGTGACAGCTCCTGGGCTCAGGGATAAGCTCCGATCTTCACCAGTGACAGCTCCTTTTGTAGGATTGAAAGGGAAAATGTTTCAGCAACACTTTGGAAACATACTTAAGGGACAAGAAACAAAATCAAGACTGCAGTGAGAAGGAGAACAGAAAAACAATACTGGGGAAAATGAAAAGGGAAGGGAAGGGAAGGGAAGGGAAGGGAAGGGAAGGGAAGGGAAGGGAAGGGAAGGGAAGGGAAGGGAAGGGAAGGGAAGGGAAGGGAAGGGAAGGGAAGGGAAGGGAAGGGAAGGGAAGGGAAGGGAAGGGAAGGGAAGGGAAGGGAAGGGAAGGGAAGGGAAGGGAAGGGAAGGGAAGGGAAGGGAAGGGAAGGAGAAAAAAAGAAAAAAAGAAAAAAAAGAAAAAAAGAAAAAAAGAAAAAAAGAAAAAAAAAGAAAAAAGAAAAAAGAAAAAAGAAAAAAGAAAAAAAAAAAAAGAAAAAAAGAAGAAAAGAAAAAAAGAAAAAAAAGAAAAAAAGGGAAGGGAAGGGAAGCAAAGCGAAGCGAAGACCTTGATCTTTATACTGACCAATGAGATAAGCCTTACACATTTTTAAGTTTATTTTTGACAACTGATTGAGGTGTTACCAGGTATTAAGTACGATTCAAGAGCAAATATTAACACTAGAAAGAAGAAATCCGATCCACCACCACTGTTTCAAAATACATCCATTTCTCATTTGGAGATGACGTCTCTCTGGCAAGATAGTAGAAAAACTGTAAATACCAATAGAGCTTCCTCTCCCGATGTTCCATATACATACCGATGCTGTTCCTACACCTACGCTCTGAGCATAAATTTATGTTGACATGAGTGACAAGAGAGGGTGTTACTCCTCTCTTTGTTTGCCTTGAGAGACACACCTCTTGTCCATTGAAAAGTAAATTCAAGATTCCAGATCAGTTAAGACAGTTGCTATCCCCCCATTCAGAGTTCTGCAGCAGCACTCTTCAGATGTGTTTAGCAGTCTCTTTAGAAAATGTTATCACTTAGGACCTGCTTCTCAGTAGGTCCACGTTTGGCCTCCGCTTAGCAGAGAGTCAATCCCAGCTTAAGCTTTCGTACAAGAGCCCCTTCACGAAACGGAGTTGAACCCTGACATAACTGAGTTGAACCTTTAACCTTGAAGCTTCCTTAAAGAAGAAAGCAGCACCCAGGCCAGGAAATAGAAATTAATCGTCACTTTACCCTGAAACGCAGTGGGCTATTCTGTGCTGGCAGGATTGCTGCCGGGCTGGCCGACGAGGCGGCGGGCAGCTCCCCGGGGCCACAGGGCCTGGCACAGGGAGCCGCCGGGGGTCTCCAAGGTCCGGGAACAGCGGCAACAGCGGCAACAGCAGGGACAGAGGGGACAGCAGCGACAGCAGCAGCCACCTCAGCCGGGGCCGTCTCCACAACCGCCACAACGGCCTCGGAACGCCGCCGAACTCGGAGCTCCAGCGTGACGCCTTTTGAACCTGGCCGCGCTGCTCATGGCTAAAACCAGAGCGTTTCCTCCGGCGTGTGTTTACTGTCGGTGCCGGATCGGCCCTCACCCCGAGCTCTCCCTGCCGGGAGGGCTTTGGGGTTGGGGTTTCCCTCCCGCTGCCGCCGCGGGCAGGCCCCGCGCGCAAGGGGTCCGCGCTGGGGAGCAGCATCTCACCCACGGCGAGAGACCGAGGGCACGACATGAAAAAGCCCCGACACGAAAAAGCCACGACATGCGGCCGAGGCGGCGGGGAGACGGCTCTGAGGGAGCTGCCACTTCGCCCCGCCGTCCTCCCCTCCCGGGCCGTCCCGCCGAGCCCCGTGCGCCTCAGGTGCTGCGCTGAGGGGGTGGCTGGCTACTGAGACAGCTGCCCAGGGCACTGCTCATGGCACCGAGCCTGACGGAGGTCAACAAGTGTTGAACAATGCTCTCAGACATCGGGTCTCACTTTGGGGTGGTCCTGTGTGGAGCCACCAGTTGGACTTGGTGACTATTGGGAGTCCTTTCCACCTTGGGATGTTCTCTGATTCTAGGTCAGCAATCCAGTAGCTGATGAGAAGTGTGGAGTCATTCAAAGGGAAGAGAGAGCACAACACTTCTCGTTTGCAGAAGCGGCTATTTGGTAACCAAACCGACGATTCCTTTGCTTCTAGAGCAACTAACAGCAGGGATCCGCTTTACAATGGAGGGAAAAGAGTCGTTGGCATGTCATGTGAAGTAAGCTTCAAATCCCAGAGGATGATTTTGTTGGAACTTTATTCAGCTGAAAACACAGAAGCCTTGCTTTTGCTTGTGTTAGTTACAGCTCCAGTTTACTTTGGTTGGGAGGGAAGGCATTCCAGGCTAATGTGCTGTACCTGTTCCTTCAGCTCATTGTCCATAAATGGAGGAGCAAACGAAATCAGTTTAATCTCCATTAAATGCAGCAGACAAAGCGGAGTAGAGGGCGATCTAGCACTTAATTTTTCCTGTAAGCAGGAAACCCAGAACTCAACAACACTTTTCAAATCTTGTCCTGCAGTAAATGACCAGCTGAGTGAAGCTTGCATTTAGAGGATGTGCTCCTCCAGTAGACGGAAATAGCTTTTCCTCTTCACAAGTGCAACTGAGTGGTGGACTGGCAGCTACGTGGTTAACTAGTTGTGCCAAAGGGGTTGTGTTGAATGCACAGAAAAATATGCAGGTCCCAACAGTAAAGGGTTGTCTGTAGGCATGACACTGAGTACAGATGTTGTCTGCAGGTTCGTGCAGAGTGCACCGCGCCAATAAGCACCCAGAGTCGGAATGCACACGAAGGTCTTTTAATTATAGAATTACTTATAGAACTCTGCAGAGTCAGGTACTTGGCCATCTTTCGCAAAGCAAGCACACCTCTGACTCGAATCGCCGTCATTTATACACAGGAAACTTGTGAAAACTCTCTCTTTGGCTCCTTTGGATTGGTTATTACAGCTCACCTAACTTATCTCCACTGAGCTTGTGCATTACAGAGGAATACCGGGGGGGAGGGGGAACAGGAGAGGGGGGACACACACCGAATCCCACATTAGCATAGATTAGCATTTTGACAGGTGTGATTTTTAATGTGCTAATGACCCTTAATGAGAAAAAGGTTACTAGAGGTCAGTCTGGAGCTGGTGTTCTCCTTCCTGTTTTTTTCCCTTTTAGCCCTTCTCTTCCTTGCTTCTGCTAGCTCAAGGCTACCTGTCTCTCTCCTTCTTTATTTTCTCAGCTAAAAGACTGCACAAGCTACAGGCCTCCCTATTTGCTTCAACATTTCCTTGGTTTTGTTTTTTTTTTTTTTTTTCCCAGCTCTGGGACGACACAGGTGTGGTTTGATATTTGCCAGTATAGCTAAAACTCACGCCAGTCTGCTCACGCACAATAAGTAGTAAGATTTAAGGACTGGTTTCATCGGCTTCTTCCATACTAACATCCTTCTTATGTTTTAGATATGCTGAAGTTAAATCAACACTAAGTTACTACTTGTGGAGTAATCGCCTTAAGCGACTAGGCATCATAAGCACACCTCCATCCCAAAAGCTACCCGCCTCCAAGGTGCAACCACCCCTCACTGAGCACGCCCTCGGAATTTCTCACAGCCTGTACCTTTAAACGCAAGTGAGATCATTTCTACCAAGCACAACCAAGATATGCATGACTAGAGTCACTCAAGCTCCACCTTAAAGATAGAAAATAATATCAATTGCTTTAAGAGAAAGGGGATGTTAGGGAAGATACTATCAGGAAGGATTCCTTCTGACATCACTCGACAGGCTGAGCCTCTCACTCCCCCACCCCCACTCCATTGGGACGCCGTGGGGTAAGATCTGAACGCTTGCTTATACCAGGCGTCTCTGTGGAATCTTAGAAATCTCTAGAGTTTTGATGCTTTTTCATGTCTTAATACCTAGGCTGTGTACCTGTGCATTTCATGCATGCTAGCTTGCTTTTGCAGACAGTGAATTTATCACTGACAATCCAAAGAACCTGTGTACCTGTCGCCGTAAGAAATTGCACTTAATTGCATTCTTCCTAGCTGTGAGAGTTCTCCTTGAATGCGACTAGAGCGAGGCCGTACTGCGTTGTTGGTGAATCCGTGACCGTGATAGTTCAGCACCCTGAATCCGACAGGACCCATGACGGTCAATCGGCTACACCCCTTAACGCGACACTACTAGACGAAGAAGATGACAGGGCTTGCATGCACTGCATTAGGCTTTGCATGTGAAAACACCCCCAAATAATTTCACGTACATTTAACGTTTTTAAAGGGAAAAAAACAGGAAGGTGTAGTCTCTCTGTAAGCTACAGCCCTACATAGTTAAGGCATCAGCATTCATTCCTTTGCTTGATAGCAAAGTATGAACATACAGAAGAGTTAAATATTTTCTTTGCATTCTTAAAGGCGATTTTTCAGACTTGGGCTTCAGTTGTTGGAGTTGAAGAAATCAGTAGACATCCTTACTTTTACGTTAAGACCAAAATCTTTATCTAAGATTGTGTTATCTAACGCAACTAAACTCCCACCCCCACATGGTTTTTTTGTAACTTCGCAATGATCTTGCTGCAGTCCCACTCTGATGGTCTTTCAGTAACATGCAAACTGCCGTGGCAGATTCTGTTACAGTGCTTTTCTATTGACAGTGTGCATAACACTCAAGGTAAAGCCCCTCATTTTGCAGTGGGGACATAAAGTGTTTCTTTGGACCCTGCTGCTTCTGTTAGTACTCATTTTTTCACAAACTTCTTGAACCTGAGCCGTGCCTACTGAGCCAACGAATGCTTTGATGACACAGTATTTTGTCAAAGCAGTTTTGCTTCTTGGAGCTACAGAAGCAGCTCTGGCTACGTGATAGGGAATTGTGCTGCATTGGCAAAACCAGACTTAGCTACAGACTTACAACACTTGCTAACTCGATCTATTTCAAATCTCATTTTAACTTTAAAGGATAATCAGTTTTGTGGCTCCTGTCTTACTAATTTGCCTTGTTTTGCATGGAAGGGCAGCCTGTGAATGTTTTGCTTTATTGCATGCTTCAAAAAAAGGCTGAGGAAGAGACTGGAGGAACCTTTGCTATTCTATGGACTTTCCCCCGAGAGTGTGGAATTGCAGGCTACTTGGATGAATGTTCCAATGTGAGTAAGGGAGCAGACCTCAGCCAAAGGAGGTGGAATCCTTGCTTAATAGTAAGTATCAGTGTGGGGACATCTTTGCTTAACGGGAGCCGTTTAAACTCTTCATAGAAACAAAATAAGCTGGACATCTTATGTTTGGAAAGCAGTATGGTTACACAGCTGCTAACATAATGACTTGAGTCTACTGCTCTGCAACTTCAGGTTTTGTTTTCAAGCAGTGCATACATCAGTTTAAGCTTTGGACAAGGAGATTTGCAATGCAAATAGTGATAAACCAGAATCAGCGGCGCTGACGAGTGTAATGGTGAAATGCAGCAAATCAAGTATTCCTGCAGAAATGTGAGATTACAAAACTAGCAAGCCATGAAGCACTTTTGTTGTTGTTGTTGTTGTTTTTTAAATCAATTCTTATATGCTGAAATAGCACCTTCAAGAAAATCTGTTTATCTAGCCAGGTAACGGTGTCTCCCTGTAAACAGGAAGGAAATGCCAGGAGCAGCCATACCTCTTTGCTGTCAAACTAAAGAGCAAGTCGAGGCCAACATCATGCCATAGTGCAAAGGCTTGCTAAGAAAGATCATTCTAAGAGGTCTGCAAGAAAAGATGACTTACTTTGTCATAAGTTTGTCAAATAGAATGGACGAGTTAGTAGTCGAGTACCGCCTGTGTCCGACTCTACAGCTGCGGCGCAGCTCCAAGTCCCTGTTTTCTCCGTGGACTCGTCTCACAGTTTTTGCACCAGCTCTACTCCTCAGTGTTCTGGTGACTGAAACGCAGAAACAAAGGATTTTGAAACAGTGAAGATGGGATTCTCCTTATTTCACCGTTGCTCTTGTAAAATGGAAACAGACAAACAAAAAAGGCACCCTGAAGTGGATTGAGTTTTCTTTACATTTCAGATCAGAAGTTGGTGTCACAACCACTGCATTCCACTTCTTTATCGCTCTGCACGTTTAAACTGTCTACTTAAAACTGGGACCTGTAGGGAAATTTTTAAAGAGACTGAAAGCTAGCCAGACAAAAACAAACGTGCAACTTTTGTTCCATGCAGGAGGGAAATCTACTCCACTTATTTCTGTCTTGGAAAAGTGAGAACAATCAACACCTTTCTCTAAGGTGTTTTCACTCCATTCATGTCAAACTGTATCTAACAGTGCTCAAAACAAACACTAGGACATTGCAAGCCTCTTCCTAAGAGGTGTATGTTTGATTACTCTGTTTATGCATGCAGCACTTCCATTTCCTGCATTAGGATCTAACAGCTCAAGGAGGGAAGAATCGTTTCAAGAGAAACACCCAAACACCACATAAACTCGTGCTTTTTAGAAAAAAGCCTGCCCATTGTTTGCCATACAGCACCCTTTGGCACAGGTTGGTTGCTTGCACTGTCATTAAAAGAGCTAAGAGGACAAGGGGAAGGGAAGAGCTACACCACTGTGCTGCTAGGATCACAGCTAAGGTTTACTTTTGTGCTTGCCAACTATAAAACTAAGTTTGAACTTATCAAGTATCGATTTACTTTGCACAATTAGAACAGTTTGCTTTGTGCCTACCAAGCTGCAATTCACACTGCTCCCTCCCCAAGGAATTCATAAAATCTCCTATTTGCACCTACCTCTCTTCACAGAAAAGTCACTGAGGAGTGAATTCAGCTGACTACAGAAGGCTTTGGGGCCAAATGAAAGCCATGGAGTGACCAAGTGCCATCCTCTTCAGTAACCAGCGTAAATAGGTATCCCGGGGACTTACAGCCACTTACCTGTGTTATATTCTTTTTTTCGTTCCAATTTTGGCTTTCTCAACTGCCTACATTAAGAAAGAGGACAGGGCAGAGAAGGGAGAAAAGACTTGTTGTATTAGACCCATCAAGGATGGGAAATTTCACCATGTTTACAAGCCAGTGCTCCATGGTATACAAAGAGAAGCCTGTAGGCCTCACGCAGGATCCACATCCCAAGTCTGTTGTGTGCCATATACACGCGGTTCTGTATGTACCCACATTTCCTAGCTTGCTCATGTTGAATTCTCAAAATTGTGAGCAATAGCACCCAAGTGGAAAAGATACATGTCCTGGTTTCAGTTAGGACAGCGTTAGTTCTCCTCCTAGTAGCGGGTAGGTTGCTATGTTTTGGCTGAGGATGTGTGAAAGGATGTTTAGAAGAGTGCTGATACCACCCCGATATTTCAATTGCTGCAGAGCAGTACTTACAACAAGCCAAGGACCTTTCGGTGTCTCACTGTCCTATTGGCGATCAGAATCGGCGCACAGCAACAGCTGCGAGGGGACAGACTCAGGATGGCCGACCCCAACTGGCCAAAGAATTCTATGCCTTATGGCAACACGCTGCACCATGGATAGGGCGGGGCAGCCGGGCTGCTAGGGGTTACACTGGGCACTGGTCAGCGGGTAGTGAGCAAATGCATTGTACATCACTTGTTTTGTACACATTACTAGTAGCAGTACTATCATCATCATCATCATCATTATTATTATTTTCCTGTCTTAATAAACTGTCTTTATCTCAACTCGCGGGCTTCACTGTCCCGTTTCTCTCCCCCATCCCAGAGAGGGAGGTGGGAGGGTTGCAGAAGGGCTGTGTGGTGTTTAGCTGCCGGCCGGGTTAAACCACAACAACACCTCAAAGGGGTTGGGGAAAAAAACAGGTTTTTTTTAGAAAAGCAGAAGACTTTCACTGAGAAGAGGGATTCTAGTTTTAAGGTACTGGTACGCCATCAGCATGCTCATAGGCCTCTGCTGATTTTAGCCGGAGGTTTATCAGGCCACAACTCACTGCACATGCTTTCTCTCTTGCTTTTCAATCTACAAATCGAACAGAGATTGAACATATAGAAATACAGTACCTTGAAAAGCGTCTTCTCTTGACATTTCCCCTCAGTATCGCCATACTTTCTTCAAAGCTGGAGACTGAACACCGCAGGATGCTTTTGCTCATTGATCTTCAACGGTGTCCGTTGAAACATTCATTACTGGGAGAAGAATAATCCTAGGGAAAGAAGGAAACAAGAATATATTTATGTGAACCACGTAGATTCAGATAAAGAAATTCTGCCTCACGCAAGTTTAATTGACCCTCCTGACTTGGTAGTGGGGCAACTAATGGCAGGCAGACACTGAAACGCTGCTGTGCTCAAGAAAAACCTGGAGAGAAAAAAAAAAAAAAAAACAAAAACTTTCAAAACTAAAGCTTCCTTTTCCCCACCGTTTTCTTGTGGATAACTTAAGCTTAATATCCTTGGCAAAAAGATATTGCAGCAAAACCTTTCACATAAACTTAGTGTTTCGTGAAAAACCACAACAACAAAACATTAAATTCAATTGGAATTTTTTTCAATAAATTCAATTGGAATTTAAATTCAAAACTTTAAATTCAGTTGAATTTAAATTAAAAAAAATAAACTAATTAATTTAAATTAAAAAAATTTAAATTCAATTGACTGTTCAGAGGAACAGTCAAGCTTGACATTATACATCCTAGAATTAAAATCTAGTTTGAGTTTTTCTCCCATCTCCAGACCTTGCTAAAGATGCTTATTAGGAGCTCTGTCAAAAAAAGTGAAAGGCTTGTTATATCAAAGCTTCGAACCCTTCTTACTGCCCTTGACCTTCTTCACATTGCTGCTCCTACAAGGGTGAGTACTATCATTTTTAGTACGGGAGGGAAGCTGTCATATCCTTGAGTGGGGGGTCGTTCTGTTTACAAAATGAAGTTCCAGTAAGAGTACATCAAATGAACCAACTTTCTTTGAACTTTAATTCATCGCTATATTGAATGAATGACCTCTGGATTTCTCTCTCCCATTTGGAAGTCAATTTGAAAACAAACTACCTCTGCCATAAAGAGCCAGGCATCAGAGACACCTGTTGCGCCTCAAGAACAGCGAAGGTATGAATGACAAGAGCAGCTGAATAAAATGCAACTTGCCATTAGAAATGGGTGTACTGGCATCTACAGGTGCCGCTGGCATCTCCTCATTTTCATTACTCTCTTCATCTGGTTTCTCATCTTCAGTAGCAGGGTTCTGCTGTGGTGACTTGGAGTTGTCGCATGGAGCACACGCTGCAGAGGTGCGACCTTGCAAGAAAGAATAGATACCAAAGATCTTCGTCATGCATTTTCAGTTACAAATGCAGAGACAAGTCTTCAAATCCTTAGCGTTAAAGCACGTACCTCTTTTCTCACGAGATTCTTTAATTTGTTCACAAAGTCGTCTAAACTCTGTATCCAGTTCGTTCCTCACCATTGAATATGCAGTGTCTTGCAAAACATAGGCGCTGTGACGATCTGAAATTTTACACACTTTAACTGAATGTTGTCTACCAACCAATGAAACTGTTTTGATCACAGAAGAAAATTGCTTTCTTCATAGGTTGGTTCCGAAAGGTTCTCTCAGTGAATATTTTCAGCATAACAACATCGAAGTTAATTAAAACAAAAGCACTAGTTCCTTGGGAACACTTATATCACAATTCCATGCCCAAGTAGCAAAATGATAAAATATTTACAGTCTGGACGTCCAAAATCAGCTAATCCATCCGAAGTCTATTGTCCGCACACAGCATTTATCCATCTATATGTTTGACAGATTTTTTAAACTAGGGCTAAAAAGCACATCCTCACCTGTAGATCTTTGATCCGGGTAGTACTCTAAGGCATTGTTACAGATTAGATCGATGTCCTTCAGCTAGTCTCCGGCAGCGAGGTACTGGCGCGAGTCAATTTGAGTCAGAACTGTTGAAAGATCCATCGGCTCTTTAATCCTTGTGGCATAGTCAGGTACCTGCAGATCAAATACAAGCATTCAGAGGTTTTCTTAACCTTGCACACTGTCTACCAAAATTATTCTGAAGACTTTAAATAAACGACTTCCTAAAAACTCTGAACATTTGCGATGCATCAGAAGATGCTGAAATTAACCAGTTTGCTTCTCAAAAATGGAAGGGCTTTTTCATTTTTCATTAGAGCGGCCACGAGAGGACAACAAGAAGTAGGGAGGTCAGAAGCACGTGCATGGTAGAGAAGAAACACTGAGGGTGGGAGATTCATTTCACTTTGCTTCAGAAAATCACAACAGTGAAAGCTGAGCAAGCCATCCGGCATTCTCTTTGTTGTCGACATTGAGGAAAAGGTGCATGAATTGCACCTGTGAAGTACCTATTGCAGGCATCTACTTTAGAATGAGATAACTGGGCCCTGAGGTGCTCATTTCTTCCCTCAGACCAGAAGAGGAGCCTAATGACCAGTTCAGATGAGGACATATGTATCTGTCTAGATTTTTCACAGCTCAAGAACCTAGGAGAAAAGGGGAAGAAAAGCCAGTGGAGGCCCACATCAAGAGGACTTTGCTGATCCGCAGGTATATTCAAGTTACATCTGTCTTTGAAATATACGCCCCTAGTTTAGGCTTATCTCATAAATTAAGGAGAAAAAGGCATCTAAGCAGCCAATTGGAGGAAAAAGAAAACACACTGCACTTATGGTTGATTCCTATTGAGGAGTTCCAGATGAAACAGAGAACAGGATCTCAAAACTTAGTTTTACAAACTGCTGCTCCTATTCCTGTTCCCACAGGAACTGACAGTCCAAGAAAGGGCTTCAGACTTCACTCAAGTAGTCCTGTAAATACTGTTTGTAATTATAAGGAAAGATCTCTGTGCTTTGCAGTGCTGTGACACGCCTACATATCAAAGCTTTTTCACGAGCAAACTGTGTTGGCATTTGGACTGGCTTTTTAGAATGAAACCAGGGCTTTCAGCGAATAATCCCATAAGACACATTTGAGAGTCAGCAGAAGTAAAAGCACTGCCTCTGCTTCTTGCAAAATCCTTACAGTGCAGCCCTAAAAACAAAGTTGAACCTTCCCCAAAACGCTGAGAAGTACGAACACTGAGAAGTTACAGACACACACGGATCAGCACTACTTTACCTTCTGTGGGTCAACGGGCTTTGCAAATTCCCTGAAACGTCTGTCAGTGGCAAGTCTGTGAGTAACGTCCCTCAAGAAAATTCTAAGGTCACGCAAGGTATCCTCCTCTTCCTCCTCCAGCATCCCTACTTTTGTGGGGATCACTCTTGTGGCTTCTGAGGCTCAGCTGGTGGTGCTACAGGCACAACTTCCAATGTCCAATCAACTTCAATTCATCAGGAAAAATTAGCCAATTTACAGTACTCAAATACAAGCATATGACAAATTACTGACAGAAAATGACCACCAAAGCAAAGCCCAAAGAGCTAGTAACTTCGATAGGAAAGTTTTAGATGTACTTCTCATATCCTCCTCACCTCTTTTCTTTACGGGAGGCTTAGCCACTTCATTTAGAATTAGGTCCTCAAAAAAAGGCTGCTCTCTCTGCCCTACCAGGCAACTCAATATTGCACACTTCTCCAAATTCCTTATTAAATAATTTTTGCATCTAAAGCAGAAGGAGGAAAGACATTTCAGATTTAAAGCCACAAAAAACTCATCTTCTATTCCAAAAAGACGAGTACCTTTTCAAATTAAGAATAACCTGAAGAACACAAACTGAAAAAAGTTATCATCCTGGCCTTAAAACGCTACATTTTCAGAGGCTGGCACGGCAAATTCAAATATCACCTTTAAGAATCACCTGTAGAATTAAAGCTCGCTGAAGGGATTGTACGCTACACTGGTAAAGTAATGGCTTTCACCACATCCAACAGCGCCTCCTTTGTATTTACTTGTCTTGCTGCAGCCTTTACTTAGAACCTTTATGGCTATCGAGGGAAGAGACAGGCTTCAGCAGACAAGTGAGGGCTTTTTGCTGAGTTTTTATTTCTCTCCCAAAAGGTGTCTGAAGTAGCTAGTACCTCTACGTCTTCCTCCATTTTCAAGTTCTAGTATTAAAAGGTAGGTGAGGAATTTCACTACTTATTTTAGAAGGAATTTACAGCCTGTACAAAAACTTCTGTGGGAACTCAAGCACTTTCAAAGCAGTTGATAATAAACACGTCTAGGTAAGACCCGTTCTTTTCCCCCAGTGACTGAGACCAAATCATCAGAATGACAACAGCGTGGTCCTGTTTTGGGCACCTTCCCTTAATGTAAACTCTCAGAAGTCAATGAAGTTCTGCACCTACTTTTACTACAGTTTATTTAGGAATACAACTAGAATTCGATTCCAAAGTTACTTTAGCAGAAATTGGAACTCAGCTTTCCAGCTTGGAAAGCTTTGGCCTATATGAAGAAAGAAACTGATTTACTTATTTTTTTTTAATCAAAGTGTTTCAATTCTCTACTAAATTGCATTATTAGCAGTTTACCCAACATAGCATGGAATGGCAGACTGTCAGAAGAAATCTCTTCAGTAAAAACCTCCTCTTGTCATTTCAAGCACTGCATATTCTTGACTGAACCACTTTGTAGCCACCAGAATTATTGTATTAATTTATTATTTGCATGTGTGAGAAGGGGGTGAAAGTCACTTGCTTGACTCAGAAAAAACCTTAAGCAGATGCTTTCACGGTATTTTTTTCTCTAAGCAAATTTTAAGTGATTTGTTAGGGTGCCTGAGTAATAACAGCATGCATTTAAGAAAGCACAGCATTTTGATGCTGAAAGCATTCATAAATTACAAGACACTGAAGAAATAGTAAGGAAGGTATTGACAAATACCTCTTCTGGGAGATCTAGTGACGTACATCAGACGGAGCAAGCAGCAAAACTGGCAAAAATGCTGGAATGTTACGTAGTAGAGTTAGAAAAGTAAGTTTCAAGGCAGGTCCAGCGTTGTCCCACCATAAATGGATATCTGGGACATAAATTGTGCTTGGTGTTGTCTTCTGAGCATTTCGGATCAGCTAGTGAAAAGGAAAGCTTGCGTAAGAAAACTAAAACACGTACAAGAACCTCTTAATACATAGCTACATAGCCATCTGACTGCCCCATGAAATGAAACTATGTGAACAGAGTGGCAAGCATCCTTTCACATAAGGAATTTCTCTGTGCACCCTTTCAGATTATCAGTATTCGGAGAACTCTAGTCAGAAGATGGGAAGGATATATTCAGGCAGTGGCTAGACACCGTAGCTATATGGCCACAGCCACAATCATCGCATAACAAAGAAAGGAAATGTCCCGCTTAAGGGACACATCAGTATTCAGTCGTGTAACATGTCTGTCCTTACTTGTATGGCTCTCAAACGTTTCCACTAAAGGTAAAAGTATTTTAAGGTAGTGATGCCAAACAAGAAAATGGATTTCCTGCCTAAAAGTAAAAGCACCAAATCTGTTCATTTTTTCTAGTTAAAACCACATCACCGTGCAAATGAAGTGTTTTCTGAATGTTAATGCTTTTAGTGCACATACTGCAACAGCACAAGTTGTGTATGTCCGTGCGAAAACAAAATAAACAGAAGCCCCAAACCTTGGTTGCCTTACTAATATAATTTAGAAGAAGCCTACAAAAAGTAGCCGACATGCAGTCTGATACAGAGCCATCTACCGGGAGCACACAGTCTTAGGAGGCAATGAGAACTACTTTCTGGATCCCAGTGACATGAGCAGCATTTCTTTCCACAAAGAGATGTTTATTAGCAACACCGCCCAGCTTCCTGAGCTGCTAGCAACAGCCTCACTGTAAAATTGGGTATGGAAAATGTGGACATGTACAACATCCGGATTGTTTGTGGTGCTGTCTAAAAGAAAAGGGGATTTTCAGACAGAAGCAAACATCCCAGCACATTAAAACAAGGCCACCTCCATTACCAATGAATTTTGCTCACCTTACTTGCAACTCGATTGATCCTTTACATACAGTCAGTGAATCCGATGAGAAGAAAAAGAAAAAAAGGTACCTGTCCGCAGATTTCTTCTGGCGATGCAACGTTTGTAAGCAGAACAGAAAGGTCCAGGGTGTGAATGGGAAACTTCTCCAAAGCGTGCAACACCACGGGTGCCACGTAAGAAACCTGGCCGTACCCTTCTTTTCCTACTATTAGCAGACGGGGCTGGCATGATGTTGGTTCGCAGAAAGCACTCCTAGAACAAGAGTTAAGAAAACAAGCTTATAAATGAGGTGCTGAATAGACACACAGATGTTCCAAGTAATTTTCCTATAGACTTTCTTTTCCCTCCCCAAATAATCCAAATGGCAGCGGTACATTAAATACATGTAAGATTTCCAGTTAAGTTATTCACTCATTCCAATTGTTTCACCTTCTTCCCTTGTGTTTCCTATTCTTTACTAAACCAAGACTGCAAATTAATATCCCTGCAATCTTGCTTTACTTTATTATAAATTTATTATTTATTATATATTTATTATATACTTTATTTTAAATTTATTTTTATTTAAAAATAAATTGGTGAGGACCATTTGTTTCCCCACTACAATCAGGCTGTACCTCTGCTGGCTTAAATCAAAGATGCTAGAGACTTAGCCTTGCTCTAGAGGACAGAAAATCTTCTGGACAGCACAGCAATAGAAACTGAGAAAAATAACTGATCCAGCTGTGACAACATGATCTAACTTTCCAACTGTGGGCTTGCATGACTTCCATACTAAAATAGCACAAGATTAACACAACTTGGTGGCTTAACAAATAAAGACACCATTCACATTTTTCTCAAGGTGTTTTAACAAGCCATTTCTCAGTTTTCTTTCTGCTACATAATTCACTACTGGTTTAACAATCCTGGAAAACAGAAGGGCAAAAGGTGGCAACACAAACCCATAAAGTTGGGCTATTTTTAGCTAAAAGGACAGACTGCACATTTATGTGGTCTTGAGTCTTTCAAAGAATGCCATGGATTAAGTCAACGTGTTCTGGTAGTCTACGGATCACTTTGGCTTACGAAGAGAAGCCTGGGCTTTTCAATTTGGTCATTCAGAGCAACTTCATTACAACTTTAGTCCCTCCACCCTTTCTTCTTGTGAATACCAAGCACCCCTTCAACACACAAACTTGATGTTGCCCCTTCGTCTACCAACCCTCGCACTTTTAACAGCTGGAACTGTTTACAAAGACTCAGCAGACCTGAGAATTTAAACATAACAGGGATCTATCTTTCTTTACCTGCTGAAACTGAGGCATTTTTTCTCTGGTCCGTTAGGCATTCCATCTTTTAATTCATCTCCAGAAACCAAGGATGCATCGTCATCACTGTCAAACATATCATCTTGTAAAATAGGATTGAAATGCTCTGAAAGGCAAAAGAGGTTTGTTAACTTTCCTGAATAGCCTTTGTCTCTTTCTCTTCCATTAATACAGCTTCTAAATCAGTGCCAAAACCCTTTCTTCATTTGAGAGCACACACTGAAAGCTATTTCCTAGAGTTCAGCCCACCACAGATCTAAGGAGATGGCACAAGGCCCTACAAAGCTCTACTAAGTACCACTGATGTGTATGTATAAGGTACGCTACTCTTGGTGATTTTTTTCTCCCCCTTAGAATAAAGGAGATTACGAACAATTTCTGCAGTTGCTAAATAGCTAAAAAAACAAACAAACAAACAAACAAGACCATTTCTTTCTGGAGGAGGTTCCCACAATGAAAGCATGGGGATAAAGGATGTGATGGCCACAGAATTCCATTCATCTAGTAAATATCAATGCTAATTGATCTCATGTGCACGTGTATAGTACGATCCACAAACGTTTAAATTAGGAGACTGGTTAAAAAGGATGATAGCTAAAACAATATTTAGCTTAGACCAGTTATACTTGTATCCTGGTCCTGACATTCTTCAGAAAGGAATTAGAAACATTGACCTAGAAATGCTTCCCCTCCAAAGATCTGAGTTTTGATTTTTTAAAGAAAAATAGGTGCCTTATACTTCAAACCTCAAGTCAACCTCTACAAATGCTAATTATCTTAGCTGCCGTCAGAAGCAGGATGCTTCAGTAGAGAACGCATCGTCCTTTACTGTGTATTGAGTCATTCAGAGCTTCCATTTGGCATTTCAGTTTCGAATCCACAATAAAACCTATGTGTTGTATTCCAGACTTGCCCAAAAAAAAGACATGCACATGCAAATAATAAAATTCTACCACCATTATGTCTGAAAGCTATAAGTTGATTGCACAAACCACAAGTTTTTGCTTTAGCAGAATTATAAAGAAGTGGATGCTGTGGTTATACCTTGCTGTCGGTCCTCCTTTAGTGCAATCTGTGCATGCGGGAAGATCTTCTGCACAACTTGTAAAATATTCTCTACTGATCTTTGAAAAAGTGGCTTGAAAATGGGTGATAGTGCTTGTACGGGTGAAGCCTTGATCCGGTTTGAAGCTGGAACAACCTTCTTCATAGCCATGAAAAAGTCCTTTGCTTTTATTTTAATAGAATTAACGTCTAGTAGCAACTTCTCCCTACTTGCATAAATCTGAGGATAGCATTGGCGTAGAGAGCACAGCGCAGCTTCAGTACAGAGGGATTTGATATCTGCACCACAGTCTCCTAACAAACAAAAATCAAACGTTACATCAGTCAAGGCCCAGGTTTACAACATGCAACATTTAAAGAATTTGTAATGCCAAAACCAAACAGCATAACAGGGAATTCAAAGTGCTACCGCTCTGCAAGGATGTTTCATGTTGCTCACTGCCTGATATCCTGCACTTATGCAGCTGAAGCAGACTCCTCATCAAAAACTATACTCTTGAGGAAGATGCCCCAGAACCACTTAATGTTCTCAGACAACAAGAGGAACGACAACAAAGAGTAAATAGATGAAAGGATCTCACACAGATTGCTATGAAGGCGTGCCAGCTGCCTCGTTGACTAGTTGTGCAACAAGGCACAAGAGCATGGGTACTGCCTGGTACAAGCTAAGGTTCTTTACAACTTGGTCACAAGCAAGAATCCGTTTCTGTTTCAGTCTTACCAATGCATTTCTCAGCTAGTTCATCAAGCAACATGTCCGGTGGCTGAGGGGTCCAGTCACGAGTATGAATCTTGACAATTTCTTTTCTAGCCTGGAAGCAAAATCATTGCATTTTAGCTTGTCCCAAGTTTTCCTTAAAAATACCAACAAGAAACAAACAAACCAAAAGGCAAACAAACAAACAACAAAAAACAAAACAGTCCTCCCTCAAAACCCCTCATCTACTAATACACTTTTCTTACTTGCTCAACTTTCAAGTATTTTACAGTTATTTAATATACACTCTGCATTGTCAACCAGGAAATTGAATATTTCTTATTTGTTATACTGAACTTTTTCTAGGAACCTACAGTGAAAGAAAAGGCATTTATAGCTTCAATAACAAGTTTCCAAACTACGAGACCTAAGGACCCAGAGGAAAATACTGTAATGAAAAATTTATCCAGAAACATTTCTTTGCTGTCCAAAAAACTTCTCTAAAACTTAGCAAGCTTTCATTGGGACAGTCTCATTACTTCATCACATTTGCTTTCCAGTCAGTAAATTCACAGAAAGCACTTCTGGCACAATGCTTCCAATTGCTACAATTACTATAAAGAAGAAAAGAATTATGACTCAAACTACTACCACCGAGCAGGGGCACAATCAAATGCAAACACGTCCCCTATTCATTCATAAGTGAAGGATTGAGACCAAAAACACAACTTCATGATGAAAACACCCAAGTGGACTAAATAATTAAGCAAACAGGTACAACTTTGGGAATGAAAGGTTTGATTATAGAACTAACTACTTGGTGGTATCATCCTGACCATATATATCCAGTACCAGATTTGCCCTCCATGGAACAACGCAGTGTCTCCACGTATCACTCTTTTGTTCAAGTTGTCAATTTTTTTTTTTTTCCTATAAAGTTGGACTTTGCCATGGTAGCACTAACGTTGAATTTAAGTTCTCACCTCTTAATTTGGCAAGTTGAAGAGGAAGTGTCTGCCAAAGCGTCCTGGTCTTCGTAAAGCAGGATCTATAGAATCCAGTCTGTTAGTAGCTCCGATTACCACGATCTCCCCTCTGTTATCTATGCCGTCCAGAAGGGTCAGAAGAGTTGAAACAATGGAACAAATAGAAAAATATAAGTTTTACTTACTGGTTCAGTAAATTTTGTTACATTCCACATGACTTTCTTGATGCCGGAATAACCTTCTTCCTAGTGGTCATTCAAAACTGGGAAAAAAATAGTCTACCAAGTCGGGGTTTTTTTGATTTGATAATAAATCTGCAGACTGTTAAGTCATCAAGCACTTCAAGACTGTTTGAAATAATCTCTACGTTAATATAAAAGGAGTACCGCACACTTCTGCTCAGGAAGAAAATCACGGAAAATGTCAACTTTGATTTTAGATGTTGAATTTGTTGCAGTGAGATCTTCCTCATCGCACGATTCTATTTGGATTTAAACCATATTATCTATGGAGAGACCAAGATTAGGACAAGAACAGCACAGAGTTCAGCATGAAGCCAATCAGGAGCTCAAGTTTGTATTCTTTGTATTCAACTTTATCCTTCTCTTGCTGGAAGGACCTGCTTTTTGACTCTCCTTCTCTTCACTAGGAGCATGTTCCCTCTTGCTTTGGTAATGCTCTTTCTCAGTGGTTTTAGTCTTGTCCTTTGTATCTTGGCATCTCTCTGTAACAGCTGAGGAGGAAAGGTTTTTAGAGCTACATTCAGTGTCAGACTCGAGAGAGGAAGTATGCCGCAATTTCTCACCAGGCTCACAAGACTCTTTGCCGGACAAAACGGTTTCTTTTGAAATGAGGTCACGTTCTTTTGATCTTCTTGCTTTCTCCTTGTCTCCACCGTCATCACATTGGTACTGGGCGAGGTATTCATCGTTCCCAGGAGATTTCGGAGGGTCCACGACACTGCACAAAATAAAATCACATTTCTCACTTCTGCTGAAGGACGTGAATATTAAGAGTAAAACCTTCCAACGTCAAACAAACAAACAAAAACCTCCGGACTACAGGAACGCTCGCAAAGATATGCCATTTAGAAACCTCTCCGGTGATTAGGACACCTTCTTCAGCTCCCAGAGAAAGTGCTTTTTCCCCTCTTGCTTCTGAAGCCATTGCACTAAAAAAGCAAACGCATCTGTCTCCCTCCACATGCTGCTCTGAATAAGAGCCAGAATATTCAAAGCCACTCTATTTCTTCTCCCCACATAGCCGAAAAAACACCAGTTGAAAGAGTTTTCTACCTCTCTCCACGAATTTACATTCACATATCCTATGACTGCAAAAATAGAAGGCGGGGCTCAGGAGGAACAGCCAGTGCTGGAAATGAAAAAAAGCAGCCTGTTTCTTCAGAGTCTTAAGCCTATGCTACTAGGAACAAAACAAAACAAAACAAAACAAGAGGAGAGGAGAACAACAGCGGGAAATTTACCTATTCTCCAGGTGTTCAATTGCAAAGCCTCCTCTGGAGGATCAACAGTTGTGAATTCAGTGTGCTTAGGAGAAATCAGATCTACATCTGAACCACAACTATTTCAGTAGTATCACGAACTTCTGTTACTCTGAAGAAGCAGTCAGCACCGTTTCTATGTTAGGAAAGAGCTGAACAGAGTCTGTTACTCACATCAAGTAGTCAGGCAGGTTTCTTTAGGAAGGCTGGGTTTCACTAGAACATTACTAGCCTGTAAGCCTCATGGCATCACCTTCCATCTTGACTGCTGAACCTCCTTGCTCCCTACTATCTTCTTTGCCAAGATACAGCTGTCCACATTTACTTTTCCTACTTGGCTGGACTGAATTTAAGAAGATCTTGCATCTAAGAAAGGGAACAAAAGCTGCTGCCCAGCAGCGTCTGGCTCAGGGAGGAGTGAGAAAGCTCTGTGCAGCCCCCAGGGTCCGTGCAGCAGGAGGCAGGAGGTGCTCCAGGCTCACAGCAGCAGTTCCCCTGCGGCCTGTGCAGGGAGAGGCCCCTCGTGGAGCAGGCTGTGCCCCTGGTGGAGCAGGCTGTCCCCCTGCAGCCCATGGGTCCCCCGTGGAGCAGATCTCCACGCTGCAGCCCCCCTGCGGGTGGAGGAGCCCCCGGTGGAGCAGGTGGCTGTGGCCTGGAGGAGGCCGCGGCCTGTGGAGAGCCCCCGCAGGAGCAGGCCCCGGGCTGGACTGGAACAGGCTGTGCTGAGCCTGCTTTGCCCGTGACGCTCCTTGTGGAGTGATCTCCCTGTCCTTCTGGCAGCCCTTGAGCCCTTGCCAGCCTCTTTTCTCCCCTTGGCGTTGGAGGAGGGGCAGGGAGAGAGCGCTTGTGCTGGAGCTCAGCTGCCCAGCTGAGGAAAACCACCACGGCTCTGTCTTGCCGCTGCTGCAGCACGCTGGTAGCAGCCAGCACCGTCTGTTCTTCGAGCCTCAGCAAGCCCACAGCATCTTCCCAGAAGGGATCCCTTTCCTTCACGCCTGACAGGCGCTGCCTCCAGAGGCTGAGGGCTTGTGCCCTGTTTGCAAGCGCTTTCTCAGTGCCCCCTTCCCCAGAGAAGGATCCCAGCTGCTTGGCTTCCCTGCCCTCTGCTGCCAGGCTCCCGCAGCTGCTATCCCAGCAGCGCAGCAGCCAGCTGACAATGTGCTCGCCTGGAGGACAGCTGCAATCTTGTCCCATGGCTCGCAGCTCGCCCAGGGATGGGGATCACCTGCTTCCTGATGCTTTTCTCTCTGCTCTCCTTTCCAACAGCCTCCTGTGCCCTGGGATGGCCCTACCTTGGGGTAGGCTGCCTCGCCTTCCTCTTGCTCCTTCCCCTTCTTGGGAGGACTTTCTGCCCTTCCGAAACGAGATGACTTCTGCATGCATTCCTTCCCCTTGTGTGTATTGGTGCCTGAGACAGCAACGGGGTCGTCCCTGGAGCCAACTGTAGGGCCTGTGCCAGGCTTGGAGGGGCTGCAGGGAACATGCCAGGGGCTGGAGTGGCTGGATGTGAAGTACTATCAGTAAAGAATTTCTTCCTAACATATATTAGAAATCTAACTTTTCAGTGTAAAGCTATTAGTCCATGTCCTGTCACTCCAGGCCCTGATAAAGACCCCCTCCCCAGCTTTCCTATAGGTTGCCTTTAAGTACAGGAAGGCTCTCGGCCTGGCACACAGTAAAAGTGATGGCAGATCCTTCACAATATTATTTGAATTTCACGTAAATAGAACAGACTATCAACTTACTTAGGAGAAGTAATACAATTTCAGAACTATTCAAAACCAAAGGCATTCCAAACTAAGTTTAAGTTCAGAGGAAATCCAAAGAAAAAAACTAATTTTGAAACTAATAATCAGAGACCATAATCTTCTTCAAATGATAGATTTTCCTCCTGTACTGGGTAATTTTGATCTGTCTTTAATGATCATCCAGACATGGCTTTGACACCGAGTATCTTGCTTTGCCTCTGCATTAAGTCTTCTTCTCATGTGAGGTAAATGTCCTGCTCTTATGGGATGGGCCTAGGAGACACACGCGCTGTGTCTCATGATGCTTGGATATCATCTTAATTCTGGGTGAAGATGAAAGGTCTCACTGCTTCCTGAACAGGGAAGTGGATGTCTGCAGTTAAGAACCCTCTGTCTAATCTAGAAACATGAAGGAAGGAGTTTTCTGGATTGCAAGTGACAGTGAAGAAAGCCACAGGTGACATATCAGACTGATTAAAATGTTATTTAGCTCAGGGCATGGCTAATGAAGTGGAGCTGGAATAGTTTGACGACTGTAATTACGCTCACTATCACTGTTACTTGTTTATAGGATGGTAATGCCTAAAGGTCCCACTGGAGCCTGAAACAAGGTTGTGCTGGGTGCTGCACGTGCATATCTCAGTAGCGCTTTGATAGCTAGTGATACAAACAGACAAAACAGAGATTGAAAGGAGAAACGGGGGGACAGAGATAAGAAGATCTTCCTGCAGGTCATTTAGGGTATGAGCCAGGACTTCAGTGCATCCAGCTCTCTAGTGCTCTGCTGGCCCAGTGAGATGAATGGAAAACATTGCAGCCTTGGAAAAATAGTGCTTCTTCTAATTCTTTGGCCAGTTTTGATGATTTAGGACTGCTCTATTTATTTATTTATTTATTTTACTTTCCCCATTTGTGCTGGAGAAGGTGAACTTTTTAAATACCTATTCTGAATTCAAATATCATTTTCATTGTTATGTTTCTGTTTTGTTGGCACTATTCATAATGACTTCTACCCTTCAGTGGAAGCAAAAGCTTATCATACCATAAAACTGATAAAACAAAACATAAAACAAAACCAGGCTTAGAATGAAATTTTTGAGGCTTACAAATGCAAACTTTGAAATCTAAGGAAATGAATCATTGAGTCTGACTAAGCATCTCTGGGACTGGAGTGCAGAGAAGGCAGGGTTAAAATTCAAAATTCCGATGGGAAAAAAGCAATGAGAAAAGGTACATTTCAGAGGTTAAAAACTGCAAAAATAAAGTACGAATGACCCAAAACCTCCTTCACATAGGAAATTAAACAATAATAGTAAATGATACTTAAGCCACAGAACCCAGGGGGAACAAAGAGAACAAATTAGGACAGTTGCATACTCGAGGCAAAAATAGATCAAAAGTTAATGATGTCTCAAATGCTGCAAATCTTATTTCCTGCATCTAACAGCAACAACAATGTGATATTAAGGGCAGTGACAGGATTCCCATTGCAAATGAGGGTAGGGCACTAGGCACAACATCATCTGAGGTGAAATAAAAATCTACAGTGATTCAAGTGAAAAATGACAAGCTGATATCTACCTAGCCTATTAACAGCATTGGCACACAGAACAACAACTCAAGTAGGAAAAATACATCACAACTGTGCAAATCAGGGATAGAGGGATAGTCCCCAGAATGGGAGAGTAACAAATATACTTCTGTCCAGGAGAATGTAAAGAGTGATCCAGACAAGTGCAGGCCTGTTAGTTTGACATCAACGCTGGGCAAAGTTTTGTAGCAAGAAGAGATAAGACTAGGGAAGTAGCGGGTAATGTGGAATTTACAAGATAATTTATTAAAGCTAATTTGTTTCCAGAGAATTTAGTAGCTTGCCTTTGTAGGACCAGTGTTCCCCTACACAGGGGATGAACTACATCTATTTCACTTTCTGTGAGCTTCTGATACCTTATCTATGGATTTGGGCTTTGGGGCTGCAAGTGAATCAAGGGAGTTTGCAATTGTTCACACTGTTCGAAGAGGGAATTACCGGCAAAGGAGAGGTTACCTGTAGTGATTCTCAGAGACAGTTCTGAAACTGCAGCTGCTAAGGAGGCAAAGACTCATGGAGAAATGTAGGCTGGAAGGGAGCTCTGAAAACCCAACCTCCTATTCAGAGCAGAGATGACTTCAAATTTAGGTATGTTCAGTACGGATATGGTGGCCGAAGACTAAAAATTACATATGAGCTTTGAGATTTCCAGGTGACGTAAAGTTGGGAAGTACTACCGAGCCTGACAGAAGGATATCCCTTGTGATTGAAATGGTTCAGCTGAAGTGACATTTGATAATACAAAGTAGAGCCATGCTTAGAGATTCTCAACAAAGGGTGTTTTTTTTTTTTTTTTTTGTCATGTTTGCTATATGGCAGTCAGGAGTTTAAAACAAACAATAAAACAACAAAACCCCATGTTCATGCACTGTTAACAGAAGAACTGAAAAAGTTAAGTGGTTATATGGTATGTATGGCTATTCTTTTTTTTTTTTTTTTTTTTTTCTCCAGTATAAATACACCTGACAGGGCAGCCCTGCCACACATATAAGACATGAGGCAAAATTCTGCCGCTTGTATTCACATTGAACTTAGGAGGAAGTGTTCAGAAGACAGAAGGAACAAGTTGCCTATTGTGTGGAAGGGAATTAAAGGACATCATTCTGCTCAGCCAGATGCCAGTTGAGAGAAAAATATGATGTCTCTGTGAAAATGCATTTCTTGAGTAAATATCAAGGAGAATTAGGAAATGTGTAAGTTGGGAGATACATCTGAAATGATGATTGCAGTTGGCTTATGAGGAACTTTGGACAGGAAATTGGTAGAAACTTCCCATTTTAAGAATAAAGTGCACCATAGATATGAAGTCAGCATTCACCTAAAGAGTAGAGGCCAACTCAAAGCCCCCACAACAAAGCAGTGGACAAACCAGAACACTAACATGTTGTGGTCTAGAGTCACACAGATATACATAAGTTTACTATACCTAAACATCTGAGGGGTTCCTTTGAGAGGCGGAGGGCTTGTGCCCCATTTCCATTTCCACTCTCAGTGTCCCCTGCCTCAGAGAAGGATCCCAGCTGCTTGGCTTCCCTGGCCTCTGATGCCAGGCTACCAGAGCAGGTATCCCAGCATCGCAGCAAACAGGTGACAATTTGAGTGCCACAGCAGTCCTCATTGCGAGCTGGACGCTCAGGGCACTTGCGGCCACCCACCTTTGTGAGCTCCAAGGCTGACAGTGACTCTCTGCTGAGCTGCCACGGCTCTCGGGTGTCCCGGTGACAGAGCTTTCGGCGCTAAGCTGACTGCCAGGAGAAAAGGCTGCCGTGAAATGGCTGCTCCACAATGCCAGGAGCAAGGTCTGCTGGGCTGGGGGTTCGCAGGGGAGCTCGGCCTTGGGCCTGGCAACTGCGCCTGGAAGCCAGGGACGGCCTTGGTGTGCAGCTGGACACCTGGGCCTGAGAAAGCAAGGTCTCTTTCCAGACACTTGGCACCATCGTCACCCAGTGGCTGTCTCAGGGGGACGAGAGAAATGCACAGCATCTCTTGCTTTCCTGAAAAAGGGATGGATTTGGACCCCAAAGCGAGCTCCTTTCTCTCGGAAGCATCACGTCCTCCTGTCTTTCTTGTATTTGGCTATGACTTTAGGAATCCCTGCAATCCCTGCAGCTGTGTCCCCTGCCAGCTTCTTGTGTGCCCCAAGCATCCTCACTTGCAGGGCAGTAGAAGATGCAGAAAAGGCCTTGCCTTAGTGGAAGCACTGCCCTGCAGGAGCTCCAACAACCCTCTCAGCAGCACGCTGTAGTCCCCAAATGCCCCCGAAAGGGCACATTTCAGCTACTGGGAAGGAAATGAGTTCGCTCAAGGTGAGCTACCCGCTCAAGGCCCAGGTGTCTGTGAGGCAGTGTTGGCAAGGAGTCCTGTTGTGTGAGTCCGTTCTTTGTGGGTGCTCCGTCCCCACAAGGCTTGCTTTTCAAGGCCCAGGAGAGTCTTGTGGGCACTGGCCTGGGGTCCCAGGCTGAGCCAGCTGCTGGCTGGCAATCAGGGAGGCTCGCTCGGTGTCTTGGCTTGGGTTTGCGTGGCCAGGCTGTGGGAGCGGGGGGCTGCAGGGGTGTCCTCTGTGAGGAGAATGCAGCAGCTGCCCCATGGGAGCTCAGAGCCGCTTCCAGGAGGCTCCTTCCAGGAGGGACCCACCCGCTGCTGCCCAGAACGCAGAGCAAAAGGATGATGTTTGCGCCTGGGGGAGAGCCCATCTAAGAAAGGGAACAAAAGCTGCTGCCCAGCAGCGTC
>NW_028181357.1:160000-216773 GCF_964211825.1 Aythya ferina
TCTAAGAAAGGGAACAAAAGCTGCTGCCCAGCAGCGTCTGGCTCAGGGAGGAGTGAGAAAGCTCTGTGCAGCCCCCAAGGTCCGTGCAGCAGGAGGCAGGAGGTGCTCCAGGCTCCCAGCAGCAGTTCCCCTGCGGCCTGTGCAGGGAGAGGCCCCTGGTGGAGCAGGCTGTCCCCCTGCAGCCCATGGGTCCCCCGTGGAGCAGATCTCCACGCTGCAGCCCCCCTGCGGGTGGAGGAGCCCCCAGTGGAGCAGGTGGCTGTGGCCTGGAGGAGGCCGCGGCCTGTGGAGAGCCCCCGCAGGAGCAGGCCCCGGGCTGGACTGGAACAGGCTGTGCTGAGCCTGCTTTGCCCGTGACGCTCCTTGTGGAGTGATCTCCCTGTCCTTTTGGCAGCCCTTGAGCCCTTGCCAGCCTCTTTTCTCCCCTTGGCGTTGGAGGAGGGGCAGGGAGAGAGCGCTTGTGCTGGAGCTCAGCTGCCCAGCTGAGGAAAACCACCACGGCTCTGTCTTGCCGCTGCTGCAGCACGCTGGTAGCAGCCAGCACCGTCTGTTCTTCGAGCCTCAGCAAGCCCACAGCATCTTCCCAGAAGGGATCCCTTTCCTTCACGCCTCCAGAGGCTGAGGGCTTGTGCCCTGTTTTCAAGCGCTTTCTCAGTGCCCCCTTCCCCAGAGAAGGATCCCAGCTGCTTGGCTTCCCTGCCCTCTGCTGCCAGGCTCCCGCAGCTGCTGTCCCAGCAGCGCAGCAGCCAGCTGACAATGTGCTTGCCTGGAGGACAGCTGCAATCTTGTCCCATGGCTCGCAGCTCACCCAGGGATGGGGATCACCTGCTTCCTGCTGCTTTTCTCTCTGCTCTCCTTTCCAACAGCCTCCTGTGCCCTGGGATGGCCCTACCTTGGGGTAGGCTGCCTCGCCTTCCTCTTGCTCCTTCCTCTTCTTGGGAGGACTTTCTGCCCTTCCAAAACGAGATGACTTCTGCATGCATTCCTTCCCCTTGTGTGTATTGGTGCCTGAGACAGCAGCGGGGTCGTCCCCGGAGCCAGCTGTAGGGCCTGTGCCAGGCTTGGAGGGGCTGCAGGGAACATGCCAGGGGCTGGAGGGGCTGCAGGGACCATGCCAGGGGCTCGAGGGGCTGCAGGGTGTGTGACAAGGCTTTGAAGGGCCTCAGGTCCTGCCGCAGTGGTTGAAGTCGATGCAGGGAACATCAGAGTTGTTGGAGGGGCTGCAGGTAGAATGCCAGGGCTTGCAGCAGCTGCAGGCTGCGTCACAGCTTTGCATCAGGTCAAGACGCATTTTCCTAGAACCATACATTTCCTCCTGAAGGGGCTGAAGAGCATGGAATGGTCTTCAAAATGCACAGAGCAGACCCCAGCAAATGTAGAGCTGCTGCTAGCAAGTAGGTAACTTTATTGTTCCTGTTGTTAATTTTGTTTCACAACAACAGATGCAAATATGTATCTTGAATGAGGGCAAAGGTGACCTTGGATCTGAAGCACACAGGCGTTCGCTAGTGTCCCCCCATCCGGAGTGAATCCAGAATGACTCGGAAGGAAAAATAAAGTCCAAACCAGTGCGTTGTGATAAAGAGAGTTTAATAGGGTAGAAAAGGAATAAAAACCAACAAAATAATAAATAATGATACTTACAGTTTATAAGATATTAATATATAAAAATATTTAATACTATTAAATACTTATAATTTTATAATAATAAAACAATGCCATACCGTACAACACAGTCAATAAAGTGGATTTAATTAAATAAATAAGAAAACCAATAAATTAAATGAAAATTAAAAAATTTAAATTTAATACAAATAAAACCCATTTTTCCCATTCCAATGAATTGCTATCCCCATCATCACTTCCCATCCCACTGATCATTTGCTATCCCAAAGACCTCCCAGTTCTTATCCCCTTGGCATGCCAGTGCAAGAAGAAGTGCTCTGCAGGCAGAGGCCTTGCTGAGTGACCACCTAAGGAGAGGAATTTGATCCAGAAGGCAGGAAAGAAGAGCAATGCCCCGAAAGAAGAAGCAAGTCTTGTCTCTCAGCCCTTTGGTGTCCCAAGCAGCAGTTGCCATGGCCAAGCTTTCCCAGCCCAGCTGCTGCCAGCATCTCCCCAGCCTGCCATTGCCACCTTCCTGGGTGAGGCGCGCGCGCATTTGCCATTGGCGCTGTTGCCATCCCTGTGAGTGGCAAGCCCATCCCCTAGCTCCAGCACGAGAGAGGGGAGAGGGCAAGCGAGAGGGGCAAGGGCTGAGGAGCGTGGCTGAAGCTGGAGCAGGTGCCTGCAGAGGTCTCTGTGCCTGCCTGGGTGCTGCGGGGGCCGTCGAGGAGAAGCCCGAGGTCGGTCACGGGTAGCTGGAGCCTGGCACTGTCGGCGGGGCGCTGGGCATGCTGCTGGGGCTGCTGGAGGTGGGCTGCGGCTGCACACAGGCCAGCTGGCACGCTGGCCCCAGCGCCTTGGCCCTGGCCCCCAGCGGCTGCAAAGTCTCGCTGGGGGTCTTTGTCCCCGGCTGCTGGCGCTGCAGCGTCCTGGCCCCGCTGGCCTGGGGACAGAGCCTGTCCTGGGGCCGCACGGCACGGGGCTCCCCACTCGGAGTCTCCGGCAGCAGCCGCGCTCTGCGGGGAGGTGGCGCCGCTGCTCCTTGCCCCCCTGCAGCCCCCGGGCTTCGCGCTCTCTTGCTGGGTGCCGTGGTGCTGTTGATCGCCAGCTGCTGCGCGCTGCTGCCTGCTTCCCTGCTGCTGCCAGCCACCGTGCTGCTGCCAGCCGTCTTCCCCTGGCACGGTCTCTTGCGGCCTTGGCCAGCCTGGCCCAGCAGCGTCTTCCTCTCCTTGCCGGGGGGGTTCTCTGTCGTCGGCCTCCTGTGCTGGCAGCTCTGCGCTGTCCCGGGGGTGCTGCTGGGCGCAGGGCGCTTGGCCCCCCGCTTGGTGCCGGTGGACGCAGGGGCAGGCGGGGGACTCTTGAGGGGACCCAGGGGGCGTTTGGGCAGGGGTCTCCTATGGTCACTGCGGCCCTTGGGGTTGGGGCGTTTCTTGGGGGAACTCAGGGGGGATTTGGGCTGGGGTCTACTAAGGGCACTGCGGCCCTTGGGGTTGGGGCGTTTCTTGGGAGAACTCGGGGGGGATTTGGGCTGGGGTCTACTAAGGGCACTGGGGACCTTGGGGTTGGGGCGGGTCTTGAGGGAACGCTGGGGGGGTTGGGGCAGGGGTCTACTAAGGGCACTGAGGAGCTGGGTGTCAGGGAGGCTCCTGGGGGGACTCAGGGGTGGACTGGGTAGGGGGCTCCTAAGCGCACTGGGCAGGGGACTGGCTGCAGGGCTGAGCGGGGGGCTCACTGCTGGCACGACGGGGGACTGCAGCGACAGCCCACCCTCAAGCTTCTCGGGGCGCAGCCCAGGGGTTGAGGGGACCTCACCGAGGGCTCCTGTGGCTTCCAGTCCCTGCGTGCTCGGCTCCTCGATGTCCTCGCAGAGGTCGGGCAGCTGCGAGAGGAAGCGGCTGAGGGCAGGACTGCTGGGCAAATCGGGGAAGGCGTCCTGGGGCTCCACGGCATCGAGCCAGCTGAGCAGCTCCTCCATGCCGGGGATGGGGATGTCCAGGTCGGCCAGGAGCTCGTCCTGCATGTGCTGCAGCTGCTGGCTGTCCCCTGCCAGCTCTGGAAAGGCCTCGGCAAAGGCATCAGGGCCCAGCTCGGGCAGCTGCGGGGGCTCCTCAGGCACCTGCGGGGCTGTCGCCGCTGAGGACGAAGCAAGAAAATCCCCCAAGACGGGCGATGTCAGCTTTCCCATGGCCCCTGGGTGTGGGGCGCCCAGCGGCCGGCTGTGCCAGCCCCAAACTCACCGTCAGGCGTCGCCGTCTGGGTGCTGGCGGTCCTTGGAGCCTGGGCAGGCTTGGGGGCAGTGGGGCCGGGCAGCGGGGGCCCCTGGTCCTCGCTGAGCCCCACGGCGTGCAAGCAGGGCTCCGGCAGCTGCCCCCGGCTGCTGCTCAGGGTGCGGGGCGTGGGGAGCGCCTGCCCCCGCAGCGGAGGCCCCGGGACGAGGGGTGGCGGGGGGTTGCGCTGGGCGGGGGCCTGCAACAGGCAGGCGCCTGCGGGGTGCAGGAGCTCCCCATGGAGCACGGCCCTGGGCCCCAGCCCCAGCGCATGGTGGGGTACCAGTGTCCCCGTCACCATGGGCTGTCCCCACTGATGGACACAGGGGGCACAGGGAGGAGCGGTGTGGGGGAGCTGCCCCCCGGCGGGGAGCTGCACCAGCTGCAGCTGGTGCCCCATGGTTGGGAGCTGCACCAGCTGCAGGTTTTGCTCCACAGCGGGGAGCTGCACCAGCTGCAGGTTTTGCCCCACAGCGGGGAGCTGCACCAGCTGCAGCTGGTGCCCCACGGCGGGGAGCTGCCCCACAGCAGGGAGCTGCCCCCCGGCGGGGAGCTGCCCAAGCTGCAGGTGGTGCCCCTGGGCTGGGAGGTGCCCCCCAGGTGGCAGCTGCACCCCGGCGGGGAGCTGCAGCACCTGCCCCTGGACCCCCGGCACCACGTGCCAGACGGTGGCCTGGGGCAGCGCGGAGGGGAGGGTGGGTACCTGCGGGGGCTGCAAGGGCAGCGCCGTCGCTCCGGGGAGGGAGGGCAGCAGCCAGGCAGCCACCGTTGGCGGCACGGCTGGGACGACGAAGGGGGAGTTTTGCGTCTGCGCAAGCCGCGGAAGCCGTCTGGGGAAACCCTCTGTGGGAAAAAGGCCGCTGGGCTGAGCTCTGGGGCGCTGGGCTCGCCAGCAGGGCCGCAGCCCCGGGAGGAGCGGGAGCCGGCTGCTGGACCTGCCATGGTGGCTGGAGAGTGGGGCGGTTGCTTGGGGAACCCGGGCAACGGGGGTTCCGTCCCAACGGCTCACCAGCCCCTCGCCGACATCTTGGGGAGGACTGCAGGCTTTGGACCCAAGCAGGCTGCCCAGCGCAAGACTTGGCCATGTTCATTAGAACATTACTAGCCTCTAAGCCTCATGGCATCACCTTCCATCTTGACTGCTAAACCTCCTTGCTCCCTACTATCTTCTTTGCCAAGATACAGCTGTCCGTCCACATTTACTTTTCCTACTTGGCTGGACTGAATTTAAGAAGGGAGCTTGCAACTCTTCCTCTTGTTTGCCACTTCATCATCAAACCAAATGAAAATAGAGCTTAGGGAAATGGTTTAGTGGGGACTGTTAGCGTTAGGTCAGAGGTTGGACTCGATGACCTTGAGGTCTCCTCCAACCTAGAAAATTCTGTGATTCTGTGAAAACCATTTGCCTTTAACCTCTTTATTTCAGGCCTTCTTTCCTAGTGGCCATTCAAAACTGGGAAAAAAATAGTCTACCAAGTGGGGTTTTTTTTTGATTTGATAATAAATCTGCAGACTGTTAAGTCATCAAGCACTTCAAGACTGTTTGAAATAATCTCGAGATTAATATAAAAGGAATTCCTCACACACGCTGCGGCCGCTTACCTTTAGTATAGTCGTTGGATGCGATGGAGCAGTATTTCTTGCTTTCGCCTGCACTGGAAGTCTTCCCTTCCTTGTAAGGTTGTTTACTGCTCTCACTTCTGCATTACTGACATGAAGAGCCATCTGGAGGATGGCATTCTTCCTTCTTCTCCCGCGTTATCTTCTGGAAACGAGGATCCAAGTGTTCCAAGGAGCCTTTTGCTTTCCTGGTGTTTCTCCTTTTTCTTCTTTTTCTTCTCCTTTTTCTTCTTTTTCTTACGCTTGCGATTGGCATTGTCAAAGCGGAGCGCACAGAAACACAAATCATGAAGTCTGAAAGAAACATGCAAGTTAAAAAGGGAAAAAAAGATGTGGCACTTGTTGCCTATATGAAACTTGATTTATTTTACCACAGGTGATGATTTGCAGCATGTCAGCTATTTTGTGGTGCTTTGTGCACACGCAACTTACTTTAGATGCAGCAAACTTAAGCCGTCAGATTGAAGGACCATAGGTCCTGGTTTGTACACAGATCATTAACAACGGCTAGCTCTGGAATATGTGCAAGCAGAAAAAATCTTTTAACCTAATCTGGAATGGTGTACGGATGTGATTCGAACTATGTGGTCCAAAGCTAGTGCTCTGACACAATTCAGCAAGAGCTTTCCTGTCTTCACTGATCAACCTAACAACATGATCCCCAGCCAGCTGGTGCTATCTAAAGAACTTAGAAACTACCAGAAAAAAAAAAAAAAAAAAAAAAAAAAAAAAAAAAAAAGGAAGACATGAGAAGCACCCAGAAAAGAATTAGGATAAAAAATGAGGAGTATGCTGGAATCCTTGCTTACTTGGAATCCTTCTCTCCATCTTTATCCTTAGACTTCTGTTTCTTCCAGAACTTGTGATATTTTTGCATTTTTTTCACCACCTAAAAGCTCCTTTTCTATCTTTCTGTCTTTCCTTTCTATTTCACTTTCACTACCTTCTGCACGGGTATATTTTCTTTTTCTGTTTCCTTCTGTTTCATTTTTCTGGAGACAGTTCTCCAAATGAGCTGACACAGGTGGAAGCGCATGTCTTTCACGAGAATGTCTTCCGGAATGTTGCTGAGGTACCGAGCAACGATGCAAGTCTGCTCGGGGTGTGCTAAAGCGACGTACATCTTCCTCTCTCAAGAGGGAACCGTGAGGCCATCCGCTTTTGTAATGATAATGCTTATGTGACCTGCTGTAGTAAGTTGCAGTCCATCTGTCAAAGGCTGAATCGCCGTGAGAGAACTTTCTCTCTCTACTGTCTCCTGTCGCATGAGGTGAATAGTAATCCTTGTAATAGCCACATCTTTCCCATCTCCGTGCTTCGTCTCGATAGTATCTTTCTCTGCTCCAACTTCTTTCCCCTTTGGATCGGTAGTACCTATTGCTACCTTGTTCTGATCTTCCTCCGCTGCCAGATCTGTACTTTGAATATTTGACTGCTCTTCTGCCATTCTCAGGGCTGTTTCTTTCACGAGGGAAAGATCTGTACCTGCTTCCCTCCCAGTACTCCTGCTTGTGACTCTTTTGCTCAACAAATTCCACGCTCTGAGAACACCTCCTCTTGCTGGAAGGACCTGCTTTTTGACTCTCCTTCTCTTCACTAGGAGCATGTTCCCTCTTGCTTCGGTAATGCTCTTTCTCAGTGGTTTTAGTCTTGTCCTTTGTATCTTGGCGTCTATCTGCAATAGCTAAGGAAGAAAGATTGTTAGAGCTACATTCAGTGTCAGACTTGAGAGAGGAAGTTTGCCGCAATTTCTCACCAGGCTCACAAGACTCTTTGCCGGACAAAACGGTTTCTTTTGAAATGAGGTCACGTTCTTTTGATCTTCTTGCTTTCTCCTTGTCTCCACGGTCATCACATTGGTACTGGGCGAGGTATTCATCGTTCCCAGGAGATTTCGGAGGTTCCGCAACACTGCATAAAATAAAAACCCATTTCTCACTTCTGCTGAAGGACGTGAATATTAAGAGTAAAACCTTCCAAAGGCAAACAAACAAACAAAAACCTCCGGACTACAGGAACCCTCGCAAAGATATGCCATTTAGAAACCTCTCCTGTGATTAGGACACCTTCTTCAGCTCCCAGAGAAAGTGCTTTTTCCCCTCTTGCTTCTGAAGCCATTGCACTAAAAAAGCAAACGCATCTGTCTCCTTCCACCTGCTGCTCTGAGAAAAAAGGCATAGGGGCGAGCAGGGAACAGCCAGTGTTTCTCCAGACAGTGGAGAAAAATGGAAAAACATTCTATAAAGGAACACAAGTTCTCCTTGAGGCACCAACCTGCATCAGAGTGATATGCTCAGTGCTGATCATTAGTTCTGTTCGTGACACTGGACACACAGTATGGAATTGTACTAATTTAAATCCTTCCATTAAATACTATTAGTAGACAGATAAAACTGTAACGAACTTCCATAAAGTCTTGTCTTAATCAGACTGTGCTCATTTTACCTCATTTCCTCTGACAAGCTGTTCAGCTGGCTGGCTCTGAAGGACTCCGTGATGACTTCTCGATTGACTGAAGGCATAGCTCCAGGCATCTGCAATTAAAACGCACAAGTCAGCAGACAAAAAAATACTATTTGTAGTAGTACTGAGGACTAGTCTTGTCAGAATTTCTCCATTAAATGGTAAGCAAGACCGCTGTGAGTTGTATGCATTATCTACACTTCAAAGATAACCCCAACTCACCCCCCAAAATCTACTTTAGGAAACTTAGGAATTTTTATCTCAGCTGAGCTTAAGTTGACAAGTTCTAATGTAAGCTCAGGTCTGCAAATTCTAAGGGGATAATACCACAAAGTCTTACGATCACGTGTGTGCTGTGTTTTCTCAGTATTTCACCTGAATTAGGAACACAATAAACACTCCCGAATACATCGTAGGTGAGAAATTCTCGATGGAGCAAATCTATGTTTCAAGCAATCCATTTGTTTTAGAAAAGAACATCTCAGAAGGTTTAACAGGTTCTACTCGGCAAGTGGAATCATCAAGTTTCAGTCCGTTTTCTTTAGATTCATTAACTAACCTAATAGCACCATTTAGTGAATCTGTTTTTGGCAGCTCATGCTGGGATCTTCCTTTGTCAGCATTCTGACAGGAAGAATTGGAATGCTGCAATGTACGGACTACCCTTCACACCAAAATTCCATTAGAGGACATTGCATTGCATTTCAAATTCCTTTGAAATAAGCCCTTTGACTCCTCCTCAGATTTTCCTGAAGATTCTGCACCATAAGGGACTGTGTTATCAGAGCTGAGTTTAGGATTTTCATTCACTGTTGGCTCCACAAAAATTTCATCAGAAACTTTTTTGTTTGTTTGCATTTGCTTCATTTGCATTACCAAATTTGTAATTGTGGATGAAGGAACAGCCTGGTAGAGATCTTCATCCTCCACAGCACTGCTAAGAAAGTCAGGCTGTGACACAGTCTGACGAGCAGGCAATTTATTGTGAATACTGATGGTGATCTTCTGTTTTCTTGACGTATCAGTAATTGAAGGCCTGGTAATTGCCTGGTTTTGAACACAGGCCATTGGTGGTGCTGAAGATGGCCTTTTTAGGGTGACACCAGTGGTCTTTGCGTCCTCTTTTATGGATCCATTTCCATTTAAACGGCTTGAATTCTGTATTTAAAAAGAAGAAATTGCAAGATGGATTAACGCAAACACTGCATGTAACATTTTGAAACACAAAACTCTCCTACTGAGTGTTTCTACAAATGGTCTTAACACCTAAAAAGAAAAACACACTGCCCGTTAAGGATAAATGCAAGTCCAATAAGCGTATTCAATTCCTGCTTTTGGTTTACTGCAGATTGGTATCAAATTAACATCATCTTTGAAAAACAGCCAAGCAACTTAACATTACCTGCTGCTATTCCCAAATATATTTATTTTCCCCTTTAAACATACCCTGAAAAGCCTGAAGTAATCGTTCTGGTGCTCAGGAATAAGACATTTAGTTTTCCCTGTCTTAGCTAAAGTGACGAGGATAGGAAAAACAAGTCCTCTTTTAAATGATTTGAGGATTAGTACACTCTGCTTAAATAGTCAAAGAGCGTAGCTCTCTGTGCTTTAGAAAGCTGTCTTGGAGGTATAAAGTAATGGAGTCGCATGGCTGCACAATTTAGCAGTAACCACTGTTTGAATGACTCTGGCTGTAGCATGAGGGCTGTGAAGAAAGCTGCAGCGTGGGAAGGAAAACAAAACTAAGATGCCGAAAACCAAACAAAAAACCCCACACCAAACCCCAAACCCACTAGCAGTTTGGTGCCGTTATCTGCCCTCCCGCTTCCCTGAATTACCTTAATCATATGAGGAAGAAGTCGTGGTCCCAGAAATCCAGCCTGCTTACTATTAGCCCCCTGCTGACCAGGAGGGAATGAACAGGGATAAGATGGTGCTGGCAAGTAAAACGCACGTTCTCCAAGTGTCAAATCATAGCGCCTTCAGAAAAGAGCAGTGATCGTAGTTTAGTTTTTCTTTCAGCCTACTCTTGGATTAAATCCCATCCTATCATTTTAGAGGAACAGCTCATACGATATGGAAGCCTTCTCTACAGAAGGCTTCGCCATGACTACAGACTGAAAAGTAGAGAACAGTCTTCCTACTAAGACTATCACTTGCACAGCAATAATTCATTCTTACACCACAGATGGCCTTCATTTCTCTCCTTCTCTAAATTAGCCAGCTACAGATAACACATAGATAGCAATTTACATGAGTGCTGCAGTTTAAGGCCGAGCAACAAAAGATAATAAACGACACAGAGAATTTCAGGTTAGACAGAACTGAATTAGACAAATAATAATCTTCTCCCGGGATAGCAAGAAAAACACTTGCAAAACAGAAAAATATCAATAACAGGAAAGTAAATCTCTTCTGAACACATTTTAAGATTTGTTATTACCTGATATAAAAAAGTATGTAAGCTTGCTGACCAAGAACTCTTTTAATGTCAGTATGCACTACTTTAGCATCATTCATCTGATACCAAAGTCCATTACCAGCCTGCAAATAAAGACAACGATTTCTTTAGGTGAATTGCACGTTTTCCAATTGAAATCACGGATAGGAACAAAATACACACATGTCAAATAAAAATATAATGAAATCTTTTTCCCTAGAAACAGTAGCTGCTAGTCATGCTTTAATTGGTTTGCCAGCACAACCTTTACCCTGTTAGAAATGCTGTTGACTTCTACCTTTACATAGCATATATAGTGTCCTGAGTGACAGCTGACACCGTGATGTACCAGCACCGCGTATAAGGCATAGAGCAGTGGTTCTCCCATTGACTGCGACATGTAGGCTCTCAGGTCCAAATACTCCGGATATTTCACCTCCTAAAGAGACATCAAGAAGATAGAAAAATTATCCCAGAGTACTTCGTGGACTAGCCAGAGAAAAACACTTCCAAAAAACACAGACTAGAATTGATTTCTAGAATATATTTCTCGAATATATTTCTTGATTCACTACAAATAAGTCTTCCCATAAACAACGGTTAAGACTAGAAGTTGCAGAGAACTGTTTCCTGATGAATCAGCCTTCTCAGAGGAAAGCATATGCTTCTTGTCAAGCGGGAACTTTATTGATATTAAGAGAAAGAATAAGCCATAGTCGTTAGTCTACAATTATTGTCTGAAAATATTAACAACTTTCAGCTTTGGGGGATGTCCCATTACACAATGATATAGTTGCATTACAGTGGTAAATATACCTTGTTGATCTTTCCACCTGTGAAATCTGCAAATCTTTTCAGTGATATTGTGAGAACCTTGGAAGAACGGTGTATGGTAAATCTCTTGGATGCAGGAACCATCTTTTTACACCTTAAAAACAAGCAGAGATAAGTGTTTGAAGGCATCTTCTTTTTTCGCCCCCAAAACAAACTCCTTTTAATGTCTCACGCATGCCTATGCTATTTGAATGATATTTACTTGCATAATAGGTTGGTCTTTTTTCTTTTCATAAACCCATGCACTGCGTGTCAGGTTTGTTAATACAGAGAAGAAGGTCAATTTTCCCAACAACTCAGAGCATAGCGGGAACAGGAATCTCTCACAAAAGGGTATGACCAGGTTGGATGGCAAGGTACCATTTCTTGGTCTACAAAAGTGGCTATTTGAACTCCAATCCTGGATACATTCTTTCAGCTTTCAAGGGAAATACAAATACTGAAAGCGGAACGAGAGAGCCTTGGTCCCCAGGGCTAGAAATTGCAAATAATCTCCAACATAGGTCGACTATCAACATCAAAAATACAACAGAAGCACATGGTCATTCTACAGGAGGGAGACATTTAACAGTAGGAAGTCTTCATGTACTGAGCTTGTCTGGAAAGACACTGAACCCATCTGCCATCCTTTGAAACAAAATAGTTCAGTTTGACACATTGCCCGCTCCAAGGTAGGACCTACGGTGTAAGCAGTGAAAATTAGCCACTAGCCCAGAGAACAACGGAAACTGGGCAGTTTACATCAAGAAAAGTACTGTCGAGAGCTAATAAATAGAAAGAACAAAAGTAGCTCTTTTTGAATTCTGATGGCAAAATACAAGCCAGAGAATTGCAAACCCATAGGGAATGCCTATGAACAAGACTTCCCCCCTCCAAGGAAACAAAAATCCAAGTCTTTTATAAACTTCCACAAAACTTGTAAGTAGATCCAAAGTTTAGAGGTAGTCCAACAGAGTCATGCAACATAGAAAACTGACATCTAGGATTAAGACCTAATTCGTCAAAATCTTACTCGCTACATTTATAGCAATTCTCTCCATCCAGCTCTTCAGGTTTCACAAAGAGTTCCAGAGCTCTGCTAACAGACGAAACCGCCTAGAGCAGCGAGAAAGAAGAGCGCAAAGTCACCGTAATTCAAAATTCCAGAGACATACTAGTAGTTTATAAGAGAATCTTACTAACATACTCAAGCGATCTACTAGGAGCACTGTGAAGAAGGAGGCAGAAAGAGCATGCTCAGCATTGACCTCACCTGGAAGGCATTTGACTTTGGAACAAATACTTTCCCAGTTGCCTAGACAGCATCTACAGTGTGCTTTGTCATCAATACTGGGGACAAATTCATCAGTCTAACAATTAGATGTATATTGAGGTAGAACAACAAAGAAGTAGGACAGCATTATAATTTTTGCAGAAAGAGAATTCTTTCCCCTTAAACCCAATGCAAATGTGGAGACTATTTACATGGGTTCCACGGAAGGACAAAGTCCAATCCACTTCCTTAGCACCACCAAGCTCTTACGTTTTAACATTATATGTGGTTTGGTTTTTTAAGTTAAACAAGTTTAATTTAGAAAGTTATGCATGTACTTAAACATCATGAATTATATTTAGAAAACATCTTACCTTTATATCCAAAGTGATATCAAGAAATGCCTCATACGTATCCGAAACTGCTTTGCAATTCAAGCACTTCACTGGAAACAAAATATAAATGCTTAACATTATGTGAAGGAGACTAACTGTCCAAATTCAAGTTGTTGACAGATACTACTTTAGACAAACTACAGACTGCTTTACTACTGACAAAAGACACAGATCAGTTCTAAGGACAGGAATATTTTTTCAAGTACCTCTTGATCTTAGAAATCCTCCAAATATTTGATGAATGATGGTGGTAGCTTGAGAAGATCTGTCCAATCTGGAAATAAATTATAATCAGACCTCAGAAGATTTAAGGCACAGAATTAACTCTTCAAAGAGTTTGATGAAAACCAAGGATGATGTAGACTTGCGTTGCTGATAGTAAATAAGGCACTAAAAGGTGCTAGAGATCATTTCTGAGAGTAAATAAAGGACTAGAAGGTGCTAGAGAATGTATGAAAGTGAACTTGTTTATGCTTACTCGGTGCTTCCGTTCAAGCACGCTTCCTGCATAGCATCAACAGTATAGCGCAAGAACTCGTGTGCGTCTTCTTGACTGCCAAAACGGAAATGTTGTCCTATTCCTAAATAAGAAGATGATAGTATTGACCTCATTTAAAAATGAAATCATTCTTGTATTTCTAAAATCTCTCTTCATTGGAGTGTTAAAACCACTTAGACACATCAAATAATTATTTGAAGATTACAAGCTATCGAAAAGAAACACATCTGAAGCCACTTACGACTGAGATTACTGATAACATGCGTAGGCTCGATGGCATCAACAGTGCAACGCAGGGCCTGGTTAATGTGAGTCTCCATCGTGCACATCATGCAAAAATCTTGTTCACGACCTGAAGAGTGAAAGAACAAAGCATCCCAGTCCAGTGAAATATCCATACCTACAAACATCTAAGTACAATTTAAGCTATAGATACCATATCCACTCTCCTTGCTACATTCTATTCTCCCAAGATGCCAATGTCCCAACAGTCTTGTAACATTTCATTTCACACAACTTGACAGAAGAAAAATATCCACTAAGCCTGTATTCAAATGCATTTTGTGATGAGAAATCTAAAAGACTACTGCAAAGTCGCAGTTGTAAAGGCTGACAGGAATGTGAACTCCACAGGCTGCAAAATGTATTACTCTCTAAAATTATTACTAAATGCATTACTGTCCAATGCACTTCATTATTCCCATGAAGCAATAAATGATCCTTTAATAAATAAACAAACAAACAAACAAACAAATAACTAAATAAATAAACCATGGTGCATTAATTGCACTCCATATGCTATTCGGAGCCCACTGCTAATACAGTGCTCAAAGCCAGCTGCTACAGGTAAAATCAGGCAAATAAGCTTATCTCACAGAATCACTGCTGTTCTTTCACCTTCAGAGCTATCCAACAGATTCAAAATACTGTTAGAAAGTACTCACATGACTGGCTGTGCTCAAGAGAAAGCATGTAATTGGCAAGTGGGGGTGTGTAGGTCAAACACTGTAGAGTAGCATTAAGAAAACATGTGTTGCCAAGATTGTACAGGCCAACTCCAACACTTTGTGTTTCTCGCCAATCCATACAAATCTTCTCAGGTGGAAAAAGAATGCTCTGTGGCGGAGCAATTCCATCATTAACGACTGCAAGAAAGTTAAATTTAAAAAGAGATCTTGTTTGTTTGTTTCGAAGAAAGGTATTTAAAAAAATACTATTCTGCAGGAGCACCTAGAGGAGCTAGCTACAATCCAAACCAGAAAAACTTATTGCAGACAGCTTTAATACCACCAAATTCAAATTGGCTGGTCAACACAATGTTTTGGGGAAAAAAAAAAACAAAAAACAAAAAACAAACAACTTTAGTCAACCATTTTAATTCTTCTAAGGCAAGGCTAACTGCCATTCTGTTTGTAGCACCTAATGCCAAGTTCCTCTCCATCTATAATCTTTAACCTGATTAACTCAACTACTGTTTTTTTCCTTATTATAACTTAAACCACAAACTTAGACTTGAAATTATACGGTAAAAACGTAAAAACTAGGAACTAGGAATGACGGTACCCCTACAGATACCAGATTTTTTCCTGAGCAATGTTATCCTTCAAAAAACCTGTGAAAAATGGAAGCTGTGAATAGCAACAATCAAACACTTTTCTCTGCAAAACAGAAAAGACATGGAGGAATCTGTGCATTACAAAAAGCTCCCCGTATTTCTCTGTTGACTGTAAATATATCAAAATTAATTTCTGTAACATCAGTCACTTCAGTTGCCTTAGGGGATTCGCTTTTGAAGTCTTTGTTCACAGTAGTCCCCTTCTCTATCAGTGCAACAAGTAAGAACTGCATTTTCTACTTTTGCTTTGAAGACAATGGAGGCAGGATAAAACACACACTTACTTAGATCTCTTGGGGCAAAAGCCTTAGAATTTTCAGATGATCTACAGTAAATAGCACCTCCACGTCCTTGGGCCACAGAGACTTGGCTTGAATCTTCTGCAGGCACTATCCGGCCCCAGTTGGCGGTGCGTGACATCACTATTTTAGGACTTGGTTTCTTGGATTTGCCAGACCGCCTTGAAGAGGGCTTTTTAAGCTTTGAAGATTTGGGCTTCTTAGCTACGGTCATTGTTCACATCTGCAACAGAGACAGAAGTTCTGGCTGACGTAAGAATATCAAGAAGCATTCCAAGAAGAAAAGAGTAACAGAAGTCCTGTCACTTAATCTCAAAGAAACAGCCTTAAGAACTAAATCGCTGGTATGAATGATTTAAAAAGAATCCCCAAACTAAACACACAAAGTGAAAATTTCCATCTAAACTCTATCAGTATTACTTTTCGCTTCTGCAGAACTAGTGGCTGATGCCATTTCTTTCCCTTCCGTAGGATTTTAATCCATTACAACTCTGGAGTCTTTTTAATATAAAAATGTAGAAGACATTCTCTGAGGGGAATCAGTTATTTATTGATTTCCGGAGTTGCGCAATTATCTGTTAATTAGTACCTATGATCTAACAGATAATTGTTGCAATTATCTATTGCTGGCATTAGTAACGGAACACTATTACTTCACTGCCTGTGTTTTTCTGTTTCGTCTGCACAAAGGTACCCAGAACTCACTGCTACTTTTCTTCTGTCTTTCCAGGGCTCGCCCTCTACCTCACTGTCTACTGCACCAGTCATGAGGGGTTTGTTGTGATTCTATAATGAGCCTAGCTTTTAAATACACCTTTCATGGGCGTCACTTGGTGACGGCAAGTTAATTTGTGAGGGCTCCTCAGTCTACATCATGCGGTCGCTTTTTCCAGGTGAAAAAGCGGAGCTGTAAGTGGCAGTACACTAAAGCCCTGGCATGCTGAGATCCAAGAGGAGAGATGTTTGGCCCTCCTTTTCACTCCTGGGAACCATATACCTCAAAACCCACAGAGGATGGGCTATATCTCAGAGAAATCTTGGGAAAGGAGAGCATGAAGAGCATGTTTGCAAATTCATTTCTCCCTGGGCTTCTTCTGCTTCTCCAAGAAAGACGAGTTTGAATATAACTTTGGCAGCAGTACTTCTGGTGTTTTACTCCTACCACATTTAAAACTCCTATGAAAAACTGAAAAGTTAGACTAAAAAGCAGCTCTTTCCGTTCTACTTTGTAAAGTTGCATGCTTTCCTCATGCAAAATAACAGGGGAATGTAAGCTAGAAACGGAAATGCTGAATGTAAAACAAAACAAAACAAACCTCAGCCCTCCAGGACAAAAGCCAATAACTGCTACAAAGTCCTTTTTAAAATGCTGATTAGGTTTCAAGGTGATACCGCTTTAAATAAGCGTAGTTGTGTGTCCATAGGCAGAAGCTGAATAATGACAGGATGAACTTCTATACTTCATGTTTTGTTACTGTCTTACTGTAGCACACAGGGACTTGTTACCTTTAGGGAAACCACTAACCTCATGGAGGGTTTAAAACATAAGCTAGTTTGTTATACCAAAATGACGGAGAGAACAAAGCATAAAGTGCTTTCAGATTTCTAGCACGCCTTGATTGCTGTCCATTAAACTTCAGACACATTAAACAAAACACAGTAAATAAGAAAACTCCTAGTCCCACAGCTGGCAAATTGTGTGCAGAGGTTGTAATTAGAACTTTTTTGCCCTGACGTTTTACATTTAAAATTGATTTTAAATCCATTCTATACACACTTTCCATTCCTGAAAAAACAATACGCAAACCTGACAAATGCATTTACATGAGAAATGAAGTCGTCCTTGTCCGATTGGAAGACTAAGGTGACAGCTCCTGGGCTCAGGGATAAGCTCCGATCTTCACCAGTGACAGCTCCTTTTGTAGGATTGAAAGGGAAAATGTTTCAGCAACACTTTGGAAACATACTTAAGGGACAAGAAACAAAATCAAGACTGCAGTGAGAAGGAGAACAGAAAAACAATACTGGGGAAAATGAAAAGGGAAGGGAAGGGAAGGGAAGGGAAGGGAAGGGAAGGGAAGGGAAGGGAAGGGAAGGGAAGGGAAGGGAAGGGAAGGGAAGGGAAGGGAAGGGAAGGGAAGGGAAGGGAAGGGAAGGGAAGGGAAGGGAAGGGAAGGGAAGGGAAGGGAAGGGAAGGGAAGGGAAGGGAAGGGAAGGGAAGGGAAGGGAAGGGAAGGGAAGGGAAGGGAAGGGAAGGGAAGGGAAGGGAAGGAGAAAAAAAGAAAAAAAGAAAAAAAAGAAAAAAAGAAAAAAAGAAAAAAAGAAAAAAAAAAGAAAAAAGAAAAAAAGAAAAAAGAAAAAAGAAAAAAAAAAAAGAAAAAAAGAAGAAAAGAAAAAAAGAAAAAAAAGAAAAAAAGGGAAGGGAAGGGAAGCAAAGCGAAGCGAAGACCTTGATCTTTATACTGACCAATGAGATAAGCCTTACACATTTTTAAGTTTATTTTTGACAACTGATTGAGGTGTTACCAGGTATTAAGTACGATTCAAGAGCAAATATTAACACTAGAAAGAAGAAATCCGATCCACCACCACTGTTTCAAAATACATCCATTTCTCATTTGGAGATGACGTCTCTCTGGCAAGATAGTAGAAAAACTGTAAATACCAATAGAGCTTCCTCTCCCGATGTTCCATATACATACCGATGCTGTTCCTACACCTACGCTCTGAGCATAAATTTATGTTGACATGAGTGACAAGAGAGGGTGTTACTCCTCTCTTTGTTTGCCTTGAGAGACACACCTCTTGTCCATTGAAAAGTAAATTCAAGATTCCAGATCAGTTAAGACAGTTGCTATCCCCCCATTCAGAGTTCTGCAGCAGCACTCTTCAGATGTGTTTAGCAGTCTCTTTAGAAAATGTTATCACTTAGGACCTGCTTCTCAGTAGGTCCACGTTTGGCCTCCGCTTAGCAGAGAGTCAATCCCAGCTTAAGCTTTCGTACAAGAGCCCCTTCACGAAACGGAGTTGAACCCTGACATAACTGAGTTGAACCTTTAACCTTGAAGCTTCCTTAAAGAAGAAAGCAGCACCCAGGCCAGGAAATAGAAATTAATCGTCACTTTACCCTGAAACGCAGTGGGCTATTCTGTGCTGGCAGGATTGCTGCCGGGCTGGCCGACGAGGCGGCGGGCAGCTCCCCGGGGCCACAGGGCCTGGCACAGGGAGCCGCCGGGGGTCTCCAAGGTCCGGGAACAGCGGCAACAGCGGCAACAGCAGGGACAGAGGGGACAGCAGCGACAGCAGCAGCCACCTCAGCCGGGGCCGTCTCCACAACCGCCACAACGGCCTCGGAACGCCGCCGAACTCGGAGCTCCAGCGTGACGCCTTTTGAACCTGGCCGCGCTGCTCATGGCTAAAACCAGAGCGTTTCCTCCGGCGTGTGTTTACTGTCGGTGCCGGATCGGCCCTCACCCCGAGCTCTCCCTGCCGGGAGGGCTTTGGGGTTGGGGTTTCCCTCCCGCTGCCGCCGCGGGCAGGCCCCGCGCGCAAGGGGTCCGCGCTGGGGAGCAGCATCTCACCCACGGCGAGAGACCGAGGGCACGACATGAAAAAGCCCCGACACGAAAAAGCCACGACATGCGGCCGAGGCGGCGGGGAGACGGCTCTGAGGGAGCTGCCACTTCGCCCCGCCGTCCTCCCCTCCCGGGCCGTCCCGCCGAGCCCCGTGCGCCTCAGGTGCTGCGCTGAGGGGGTGGCTGGCTACTGAGACAGCTGCCCAGGGCACTGCTCATGGCACCGAGCCTGACGGAGGTCAACAAGTGTTGAACAATGCTCTCAGACATCGGGTCTCACTTTGGGGTGGTCCTGTGTGGAGCCACCAGTTGGACTTGGTGACTATTGGGAGTCCTTTCCACCTTGGGATGTTCTCTGATTCTAGGTCAGCAATCCAGTAGCTGATGAGAAGTGTGGAGTCATTCAAAGGGAAGAGAGAGCACAACACTTCTCGTTTGCAGAAGCGGCTATTTGGTAACCAAACCGACGATTCCTTTGCTTCTAGAGCAACTAACAGCAGGGATCCGCTTTACAATGGAGGGAAAAGAGTCGTTGGCATGTCATGTGAAGTAAGCTTCAAATCCCAGAGGATGATTTTGTTGGAACTTTATTCAGCTGAAAACACAGAAGCCTTGCTTTTGCTTGTGTTAGTTACAGCTCCAGTTTACTTTGGTTGGGAGGGAAGGCATTCCAGGCTAATGTGCTGTACCTGTTCCTTCAGCTCATTGTCCATAAATGGAGGAGCAAACGAAATCAGTTTTATCTCCATTAAATGCAGCAGACAAAGCGGAGTAGAGGGCGATCTAGCACTTAATTTTTCCTGTAAGCAGGAAACCCAGAACTCAACAACACTTTTCAAATCTTGTCCTGCAGTAAATGACCAGCTGAGTGAAGCTTGCATTTAGAGGATGTGCTCCTCCAGTAGACGGAAATAGCTTTTCCTCTTCACAAGTGCAACTGAGTGGTGGACTGGCAGCTACGTGGTTAACTAGTTGTGCCAAAGGGGTTGTGTTGAATGCACAGAAAAATATGCAGGTCCCAACAGTAAAGGGTTGTCTGTAGGCATGACACTGAGTACAGATGTTGTCTGCAGGTTCGTGCAGAGTGCACCGCGCCAATAAGCACCCAGAGTCGGAATGCACACGAAGGTCTTTTAATTATAGAATTACTTATAGAACTCTGCAGAGTCAGGTACTTGGCCATCTTTCGCAAAGCAAGCACACCTCTGACTCGAATCGCCGTCATTTATACACAGGAAACTTGTGAAAACTCTCTCTTTGGCTCCTTTGGATTGGTTATTACAGCTCACCTAACTTATCTCCACTGAGCTTGTGCATTACAGAGGAATACCGGGGGGGAGGGGGAACAGGAGAGGGGGGACACACACCGAATCCCACATTAGCATAGATTAGCATTTTGACAGGTGTGATTTTTAATGTGCTAATGACCCTTAATGAGAAAAAGGTTACTAGAGGTCAGTCTGGAGCTGGTGTTCTCCTTCCTGTTTTTTTCCCTTTTAGCCCTTCTCTTCCTTGCTTCTGCTAGCTCAAGGCTACCTGTCTCTCTCCTTCTTTATTTTCTCAGCTAAAAGACTGCACAAGCTACAGGCCTCCCTATTTGCTTCAACATTTCCTTGGTTTTGTTTTTTTTTTTTTTTTTCCCAGCTCTGGGACGACACAGGTGTGGTTTGATATTTGCCAGTATAGCTAAAACTCACGCCAGTCTGCTCACGCACAATAAGTAGTAAGATTTAAGGACTGGTTTCATCGGCTTCTTCCATACTAACATCCTTCTTATGTTTTAGATATGCTGAAGTTAAATCAACACTAAGTTACTACTTGTGGAGTAATCGCCTTAAGCGACTAGGCATCATAAGCACACCTCCATCCCAAAAGCTACCCGCCTCCAAGGTGCAACCACCCCTCACTGAGCACGCCCTCGGAATTTCTCAGAGCCTGTACCTTTAAACGCAAGTGAGATCATTTCTACCAAGCACAACCAAGATATGCATGACTAGAGTCACTCAAGCTCCACCTTAAAGATAGAAAATAATATCAATTGCTTTAAGAGAAAGGGGATGTTAGGGAAGATACTATCAGGAAGGATTCCTTCTGACATCACTCGACAGGCTGAGCCTCTCACTCCCCCACCCCCACTCCATTGGGACGCCGTGGGGTAAGATCTGAACGCTTGCTTATACCAGGCGTCTCTGTGGAATCTTAGAAATCTCTAGAGTTTTGATGCTTTTTCATGTCTTAATACCTAGGCTGTGTACCTGTGCATTTCATGCATGCTAGCTTGCTTTTGCAGACAGTGAATTTATCACTGACAATCCAAAGAACCTGTGTACCTGTCGCCGTAAGAAATTGCACTTAATTGCATTCTTCCTAGCTGTGAGAGTTCTCCTTGAATGCGACTAGAGCGAGGCCGTACTGCGTTGTTGGTGAATCCGTGACCGTGATAGTTCAGCACCCTGAATCCGACAGGACCCATGACGGTCAATCGGCTACACCCCTTAACGCGACACTACTAGACGAAGAAGATGACAGGGCTTGCATGCACTGCATTAGGCTTTGCATGTGAAAACACCCCCAAATAATTTCACGTACATTTAACGTTTTTAAAGGGAAAAAAACAGGAAGGTGTAGTCTCTCTGTAAGCTACAGCCCTACATAGTTAAGGCATCAGCATTCATTCCTTTGCTTGATAGCAAAGTATGAACATACAGAAGAGTTAAATATTTTCTTTGCATTCTTAAAGGCGATTTTTCAGACTTGGGCTTCAGTTGTTGGAGTTGAAGAAATCAGTAGACATCCTTACTTTTACGTTAAGACCAAAATCTTTATCTAAGATTGTGTTATCTAACGCAACTAAACTCCCACCCCCACATGGTTTTTTTGTAACTTCGCAATGATCTTGCTGCAGTCCCACTCTGATGGTCTTTCAGTAACATGCAAACTGCCGTGGCAGATTCTGTTACAGTGCTTTTCTATTGACAGTGTGCATAACACTCAAGGTAAAGCCCCTCATTTCGCAGTGGGGACATAAAGTGTTTCTTTGGACCCTGCTGCTTCTGTTAGTACTCATTTTTTCACAAACTTCTTGAACCTGAGCCGTGCCTACTGAGCCAACGAATGCTTTGATGACACAGTATTTTGTCAAAGCAGTTTTGCTTCTTGGAGCTACAGAAGCAGCTCTGGCTACGTGATAGGGAATTGTGCTGCATTGGCAAAACCAGACTTAGCTACAGACTTACAACACTTGCTAACTCGATCTATTTCAAATCTCATTTTAACTTTAAAGGATAATCAGTTTTGTGGCTCCTGTCTTACTAATTTGCCTTGTTTTGCATGGAAGGGCAGCCTGTGAATGTTTTGCTTTATTGCATGCTTCAAAAAAAGGCTGAGGAAGAGACTGGAGGAACCTTTGCTATTCTATGGACTTTCCCCCGAGAGTGTGGAATTGCAGGCTACTTGGATGAATGTTCCAATGTGAGTAAGGGAGCAGACCTCAGCCAAAGGAGGTGGAATCCTTGCTTAATAGTAAGTATCAGTGTGGGGACATCTTTGCTTAACGGGAGCCGTTTAAACTCTTCATAGAAACAAAATAAGCTGGACATCTTATGTTTGGAAAGCAGTATGGTTACACAGCTGCTAACATAATGACTTGAGTCTACTGCTCTGCAACTTCAGGTTTTGTTTTCAAGCAGTGCATACATCAGTTTAAGCTTTGGACAAGGAGATTTGCAATGCAAATAGTGATAAACCAGAATCAGCGGCGCTGACGAGTGTAATGGTGAAATGCAGCAAATCAAGTATTCCTGCAGAAATGTGAGATTACAAAACTAGCAAGCCATGAAGCACTTTTGTTGTTGTTGTTGTTGTTTTTTAAATCAATTCTTATATGCTGAAATAGCACCTTCAAGAAAATCTGTTTATCTAGCCAGGTAACGGTGTCTCCCTGTAAACAGGAAGGAAATGCCAGGAGCAGCCATACCTCTTTGCTGTCAAACTAAAGAGCAAGTCGAGGCCAACATCATGCCATAGTGCAAAGGCTTGCTAAGAAAGATCATTCTAAGAGGTCTGCAAGAAAAGATGACTTACTTTGTCATAAGTTTGTCAAATAGAATGGACGAGTTAGTAGTCGAGTACCGCCTGTGTCCGACTCTACAGCTGCGGCGCAGCTCCAAGTCCCTGTTTTCTCCGTGGACTCGTCTCACAGTTTTTGCACCAGCTCTACTCCTCAGTGTTCTGGTGACTGAAACGCAGAAACAAAGGATTTTGAAACAGTGAAGATGGGATTCTCCTTATTTCACCGTTGCTCTTGTAAAATGGAAACAGACAAACAAAAAAGGCACCCTGAAGTGGATTGAGTTTTCTTTACATTTCAGATCAGAAGTTGGTGTCACAACCACTGCATTCCACTTCTTTATCGCTCTGCACGTTTAAACTGTCTACTTAAAACTGGGACCTGTAGGGAAATTTTTAAAGAGACTGAAAGCTAGCCAGACAAAAACAAACGTGCAACTTTTGTTCCATGCAGGAGGGAAATCTACTCCACTTATTTCTGTCTTGGAAAAGTGAGAACAATCAACACCTTTCTCTAAGGTGTTTTCACTCCATTCATGTCAAACTGTATCTAACAGTGCTCAAAACAAACACTAGGACATTGCAAGCCTCTTCCTAAGAGGTGTATGTTTGATTACTCTGTTTATGCATGCAGCACTTCCATTTCCTGCATTAGGATCTAACAGCTCAAGGAGGGAAGAATCGTTTCAAGAGAAACACCCAAACACCACATAAACTCGTGCTTTTTAGAAAAAAGCCTGCCCATTGTTTGCCATACAGCACCCTTTGGCACAGGTTGGTTGCTTGCACTGTCATTAAAAGAGCTAAGAGGACAAGGGGAAGGGAAGAGCTACACCACTGTGCTGCTAGGATCACAGCTAAGGTTTACTTTTGTGCTTGCCAACTATAAAACTAAGTTTGAACTTATCAAGTATCGATTTACTTTGCACAATTAGAACAGTTTGCTTTGTGCCTACCAAGCTGCAATTCACACTGCTCCCTCCCCAAGGAATTCATAAAATCTCCTATTTGCACCTACCTCTCTTCACAGAAAAGTCACTGAGGAGTGAATTCAGCTGACTACAGAAGGCTTTGGGGCCAAATGAAAGCCATGGAGTGACCAAGTGCCATCCTCTTCAGTAACCAGCGTAAATAGGTATCCCGGGGACTTACAGCCACTTACCTGTGTTATATTCTTTTTTTCGTTCCAATTTTGGCTTTCTCAACTGCCTACATTAAGAAAGAGGACAGGGCAGAGAAGGGAGAAAAGACTTGTTGTATTAGACCCATCAAGGATGGGAAATTTCACCATGTTTACAAGCCAGTGCTCCATGGTATACAAAGAGAAGCCTGTAGGCCTCACGCAGGATCCACATCCCAAGTCTGTTGTGTGCCATATACACGCGGTTCTGTATGTACCCACATTTCCTAGCTTGCTCATGTTGAATTCTCAAAATTGTGAGCAATAGCACCCAAGTGGAAAAGATACATGTCCTGGTTTCAGTTAGGACAGCGTTAGTTCTCCTCCTAGTAGCGGGTAGGTTGCTATGTTTTGGCTGAGGATGTGTGAAAGGATGTTTAGAAGAGTGCTGATACCACCCCGATATTTCAATTGCTGCAGAGCAGTACTTACAACAAGCCAAGGACCTTTCGGTGTCTCACTGTCCTATTGGCGATCAGAATCGGCGCACAGCAACAGCTGCGAGGGGACAGACTCAGGATGGCCGACCCCAACTGGCCAAAGAATTCTATGCCTTATGGCAACACGCTGCACCATGGATAGGGCGGGGCAGCCGGGCTGCTAGGGGTTACACTGGGCACTGGTCAGCGGGTAGTGAGCAATTGCATTGTACATCACTTGTTTTGTACACATTACTAGTAGCAGTACTATCATCATCATCATCATCATTATTATTATTTTCCTGTCTTAATAAACTGTCTTTATCTCAACTCGCGGGCTTCACTGTCCCGTTTCTCTCCCCCATCCCAGAGAGGGAGGTGGGAGGGTTGCAGAAGGGCTGTGTGGTGTTTAGCTGCCGGCCGGGTTAAACCACAACAACACCTCAAAGGGGTTGGGGAAAAAAACAGGTTTTTTTTAGAAAAGCAGAAGACTTTCACTGAGAAGAGGGATTCTAGTTTTAAGGTACTGGTACGCCATCAGCATGCTCATAGGCCTCTGCTGATTTTAGCCGGAGGTTTATCAGGCCACAACTCACTGCACATGCTTTCTCTCTTGCTTTTCAATCTACAAATCGAACAGAGATTGAACATATAGAAATACAGTACCTTGAAAAGCGTCTTCTCTTGACATTTCCCCTCAGTATCGCCATACTTTCTTCAAAGCTGGAGACTGAACACCGCAGGATGCTTTTGCTCATTGATCTTCAACGGTGTCCGTTGAAACATTCATTACTGGGAGAAGAATAATCCTAGGGAAAGAAGGAAACAAGAATATATTTATGTGAACCACGTAGATTCAGATAAAGAAATTCTGCCTCACGCAAGTTTAATTGACCCTCCTGACTTGGTAGTGGGGCAACTAATGGCAGGCAGACACTGAAACGCTGCTGTGCTCAAGAAAAACCTGGAGAGAAAAAAAAAAAAAAAAACAAAAACTTTCAAAACTAAAGCTTCCTTTTCCCCACCGTTTTCTTGTGGATAACTTAAGCTTAATATCCTTGGCAAAAAGATATTGCAGCAAAACCTTTCACATAAACTTAGTGTTTCGTGAAAAACTACAACAACAAAACATTAAATTCAATTAGAATTTTTTTCAATAAATTCAATTGGAATTTAAATTCAAAACTTTTAATTCAGTTGAATTTAAATTAAAAAAAATAAACTAATTAATTTAAATTAAAAAAATTTAAATTCAATTGACTGTTCAGAGGAACAGTCAAGCTTGACATTATACATCCTAGAATTAAAATCTAGTTTGAGTTTTTCTCCCATCTCCAGACCTTGCTAAAGATGCTTATTAGGAGCTCTGTCAAAAAAAGTGAAAGGCTTGTTATATCAAAGCTTCGAACCCTTCTTACTGCCCTTGACCTTCTTCACATTGCTGCTCCTACAAGGGTGAGTACTATCATTTTTAGTACGGGAGGGAAGCTGTCATATCCTTGAGTGGGGGGTCGTTCTGTTTACAAAATGAAGTTCCAGTAAGAGTACATCAAATGAACCAACTTTCTTTGAACTTTAATTCATCGCTATATTGAATGAATGACCTCTGGATTTCTCTCTCCCATTTGGAAGTCAATTTGAAAACAAACTACCTCTGCCATAAAGAGCCAGGCATCAGAGACACCTGTTGCGCCTCAAGAACAGAGAAGGTATGAATGACAAGAGCAGCTGAATAAAATGCAACTTGCCATTAGAAATGGGTGTACTGGCATCTACAGGTGCCGCTGGCATCTCCTCATTTTCATTACTCTCTTCATCTGGTTTCTCATCTTCAGTAGCAGGGTTCTGCTGTGGTGACTTGGAGTTGTCGCATGGAGCACACGCTGCAGAGGTGCGACCTTGCAAGAAAGAATAGATACCAAAGATCTTCGTCATGCATTTTCAGTTACAAATGCAGAGACAAGTCTTCAAATCCTTAGCGTTAAAGCACGTACCTCTTTTCTCACGAGATTCTTTAATTTGTTCACAAAGTCGTCTAAACTCTGTATCCAGTTCGTTCCTCACCATTGAATATGCAGTGTCTTGCAAAACATAGGCGCTGTGACGATCTGAAATTTTACACACTTTAACTGAATGTTGTCTACCAACCAATGAAACTGTTTTGATCACAGAAGAAAATTGCTTTCTTCATAGGTTGGTTCCGAAAGGTTCTCTCAGTGAATATTTTCAGCATAACAACATCGAAGTTAATTAAAACAAAAGCACTAGTTCCTTGGGAACACTTATATCACAATTCCATGCCCAAGTAGCAAAATGATAAAATATTTACAGTCTGGACGTCCAAAATCAGCTAATCCATCCGAAGTCTATTGTCCGCACACAGCATTTATCCATCTATATGTTTGACAGATTTTTTAAACTAGGGCTAAAAAGCACATCCTCACCTGTAGATCTTTGATCCGGGTAGTACTCTAAGGCATTGTTACAGATTAGATCGATGTCCTTCAGCTAGTCTCCGGCAGCGAGGTACTGGCGCGAGTCAATTTGAGTCAGAACTGTTGAAAGATCCATCGGCTCTTTAATCCTTGTGGCATAGTCAGGTACCTGCAGATCAAATACAAGCATTCAGAGGTTTTCTTAACCTTGCACACTGTCTACCAAAATTATTCTGAAGACTTTAAATAAACGACTTCCTAAAAACTCTGAACATTTGCGATGCATCAGAAGATGCTGAAATTAACCAGTTTGCTTCTCAAAAATGGAAGGGCTTTTTCATTTTTCATTAGAGCGGCCACGAGAGGACAACAAGAAGTAGGGAGGTCAGAAGCACGTGCATGGTAGAGAAGAAACACTGAGGGTGGGAGATTCATTTCACTTTGCTTCAGAAAATCACAACAGTGAAAGCTGAGCAAGCCATCCGGCATTCTCTTTGTTGTCGACATTGAGGAAAAGGTGCATGAATTGCACCTGTGAAGTACCTATTGCAGGCATCTACTTTAGAATGAGATAACTGGGCCCTGAGGTGCTCATTTCTTCCCTCAGACCAGAAGAGGAGCCTAATGACCAGTTCAGATGAGGACATATGTATCTGTCTAGATTTTTCACAGCTCAAGAACCTAGGAGAAAAGGGGAAGAAAAGCCAGTGGAGGCCCACATCAAGAGGACTTTGCTGATCCGCAGGTATATTCAAGTTACATCTGTCTTTGAAATATACGCCCCTAGTTTAGGCTTATCTCATAAATTAAGGAGAAAAAGGCATCTAAGCAGCCAATTGGAGGAAAAAGAAAACACACTGCACTTATGGTTGATTCCTATTGAGGAGTTCCAGATGAAACAGAGAACAGGATCTCAAAACTTAGTTTTACAAACTGCTGCTCCTATTCCTGTTCCCACAGGAACTGACAGTCCAAGAAAGGGCTTCAGACTTCACTCAAGTAGTCCTGTAAATACTGTTTGTAATTATAAGGAAAGATCTCTGTGCTTTGCAGTGCTGTGACACGCCTACATATCAAAGCTTTTTCACGAGCAAACTGTGTTGGCATTTGGACTGGCTTTTTAGAATGAAACCAGGGCTTTCAGCGAATAATCCCATAAGACACATTTGAGAGTCAGCAGAAGTAAAAGCACTGCCTCTGCTTCTTGCAAAATCCTTACAGTGCAGCCCTAAAAACAAAGTTGAACCTTCCCCAAAACGCTGAGAAGTACGAACACTGAGAAGTTACAGACACACACGGATCAGCACTACTTTACCTTCTGTGGGTCAACGGGCTTTGCAAATTCCCTGAAACGTCTGTCAGTGGCAAGTCTGTGAGTAACGTCCCTCAAGAAAATTCTAAGGTCACGCAAGGTATCCTCCTCTTCCTCCTCCAGCATCCCTACTTTTGTGGGGATCACTCTTGTGGCTTCTGAGGCTCAGCTGGTGGTGCTACAGGCACAACTTCCAATGTCCAATCAACTTCAATTCATCAGGAAAAATTAGCCAATTTACAGTACTCAAATACAAGCATATGACAAATTACTGACAGAAAATGACCACCAAAGCAAAGCCCAAAGAGCTAGTAACTTCGATAGGAAAGTTTTAGATGTACTTCTCATATCCTCCTCACCTCTTTTCTTTACGGGAGGCTTAGCCACTTCATTTAGAATTAGGTCCTCAAAAAAAGGCTGCTCTCTCTGCCCTACCAGGCAACTCAATATTGCACACTTCTCCAAATTCCTTATTAAATAATTTTTGCATCTAAAGCAGAAGGAGGAAAGACATTTCAGATTTAAAGCCACAAAAAACTCATCTTCTATTCCAAAAAGACGAGTACCTTTTCAAATTAAGAATAACCTGAAGAACACAAACTGAAAAAAGTTATCATCCTGGCCTTAAAACGCTACATTTTCAGAGGCTGGCACGGCAAATTCAAATATCACCTTTAAGAATCACCTGTAGAATTAAAGCTCGCTGAAGGGATTGTACGCTACACTGGTAAAGTAATGGCTTTCACCACATCCAACAGCGCCTCCTTTGTATTTACTTGTCTTGCTGCAGCCTTTACTTAGAACCTTTATGGCTATCGAGGGAAGAGACAGGCTTCAGCAGACAAGTGAGGGCTTTTTGCTGAGTTTTTATTTCTCTCCCAAAAGGTGTCTGAAGTAGCTAGTACCTCTACGTCTTCCTCCATTTTCAAGTTCTAGTATTAAAAGGTAGGTGAGGAATTTCACTACTTATTTTAGAAGGAATTTACAGCCTGTACAAAAACTTCTGTGGGAACTCAAGCACTTTCAAAGCAGTTGATAATAAACACGTCTAGGTAAGACCCGTTCTTTTCCCCCAGTGACTGAGACCAAATCATCAGAATGACAACAGCGTGGTCCTGTTTTGGGCACCTTCCCTTAATGTAAACTCTCAGAAGTCAATGAAGTTCTGCACCTACTTTTACTACAGTTTATTTAGGAATACAACTAGAATTCGATTCCAAAGTTACTTTAGCAGAAATTGGAACTCAGCTTTCCAGCTTGGAAAGCTTTGGCCTATATGAAGAAAGAAACTGATTTACTTATTTTTTTTTAATCAAAGTGTTTCAATTCTCTACTAAATTGCATTATTAGCAGTTTACCCAACATAGCATGGAATGGCAGACTGTCAGAAGAAATCTCTTCAGTAAAAACCTCCTCTTGTCATTTCAAGCACTGCATATTCTTGACTGAACCACTTTGTAGCCACCAGAATTATTGTATTAATTTATTATTTGCATGTGTGAGAAGGGGGTGAAAGTCACTTGCTTGACTCAGAAAAAACCTTAAGCAGATGCTTTCACGGTATTTTTTTCTCTAAGCAAATTTTAAGTGATTTGTTAGGGTGCCTGAGTAATAACAGCATGCATTTAAGAAAGCACAGCATTTTGATGCTGAAAGCATTCATAAATTACAAGACACTGAAGAAATAGTAAGGAAGGTATTGACAAATACCTCTTCTGGGAGATCTAGTGACGTACATCAGACGGAGCAAGCAGCAAAACTGGCAAAAATGCTGGAATGTTACGTAGTAGAGTTAGAAAAGTAAGTTTCAAGGCAGGTCCAGCGTTGTCCCACCATAAATGGATATCTGGGACATAAATTGTGCTTGGTGCTGTCTTCTGAGCATTTCGGATCAGCTAGTGAAAAGGAAAGCTTGGGTAAGAAAACTAAAACACGTACAAGAACCTCTTAATACATAGCTACATAGCCATCTGACTGCCCCATGAAATGAAACTATGTGAACAGAGTGGCAAGCATCCTTTCACATAAGGAATTTCTCTGTGCACCCTTTCAGATTATCAGTATTCGGAGAACTCTAGTCAGAAGATGGGAAGGATATATTCAGGCAGTGGCTAGACACCGTAGCTATATGGCCACAGCCACAATCATCGCATAACAAAGAAAGGAAATGTCCCGCTTAAGGGACACATCAGTATTCAGTCGTGTAACATGTCTGTCCTTACTTGTATGGCTCTCAAACGTTTCCACTAAAGGTAAAAGTATTTTAAGGTAGTGATGCCAAACAAGAAAATGGATTTCCTGCCTAAAAGTAAAAGCACCAAATCTGTTCATTTTTTCTAGTTAAAACCACATCACCGTGCAAATGAAGTGTTTTCTGAATGTTAATGCTTTTAGTGCACATACTGCAACAGCACAAGTTGTGTATGTCCGTGCGAAAACAAAATAAACAGAAGCCCCAAACCTTGGTTGCCTTACTAATATAATTTAGAAGAAGCCTACAAAAAGTAGCCGACATGCAGTCTGATACAGAGCCATCTACCGGGAGCACACAGTCTTAGGAGGCAATGAGAACTACTTTCTGGATCCCAGTGACATGAGCAGCATTTCTTTCCACAAAGAGATGTTTATTAGCAACACCGCCCAGCTTCCTGAGCTGCTAGCAACAGCCTCACTGTAAAATTGGGTATGGAAAATGTGGACATGTACAACATCCGGATTGTTTGTGGTGCTGTCTAAAAGAAAAGGGGATTTTCAGACAGAAGCAAACATCCCAGCACATTAAAACAAGGCCACCTCCATTACCAATGAATTTTGCTCACCTTACTTGCAACTCGATTGATCCTTTACATACAGTCAGTGAATCCGATGAGAAGAAAAAGAAAAAAAGGTACCTGTCCGCAGATTTCTTCTGGCGATGCAACGTTTGTAAGCAGAACAGAAAGGTCCAGGGTGTGAATGGGAAACTTCTCCAAAGCGTGCAACACCACGGGTGCCACGTAAGAAACCTGGCCGTACCCTTCTTTTCCTACTATTAGCAGACGGGGCTGGCATGATGTTGGTTCGCAGAAAGCACTCCTAGAACAAGAGTTAAGAAAACAAGCTTATAAATGAGGTGCTGAATAGACACACAGATGTTCCAAGTAATTTTCCTATAGACTTTCTTTTCCCTCCCCAAATAATCCAAATGGCAGCGGTACATTAAATACATGTAAGATTTCCAGTTAAGTTATTCACTCATTCCAATTGTTTCACCTTCTTCCCTTGTGTTTCCTATTCTTTACTAAACCAAGACTGCAAATTAATATCCCTGCAATCTTGCTTTACTTTATTATAAATTTATTATTTATTATATATTTATTATATACTTTATTTTAAATTTATTTTTATTTAAAAATAAATTGGTGAGGACCATTTGTTTCCCCACTACAATCAGGCTGTACCTCTGCTGGCTTAAATCAAAGATGCTAGAGACTTAGCCTTGCTCTAGAGGACAGAAAATCTTCTGGACAGCACAGCAATAGAAACTGAGAAAAATAACTGATCCAGCTGTGACAACATGATCTAACTTTCCAACTGTGGGCTTGCATGACTTCCATACTAAAATAGCACAAGATTAACACAACTTGGTGGCTTAACAAATAAAGACACCATTCACATTTTTCTCAAGGTGTTTTAACAAGCCATTTCTCAGTTTTCTTTCTGCTACATAATTCACTACTGGTTTAACAATCCTGGAAAACAGAAGGGCAAAAGGTGGCAACACAAACCCATAAAGTTGGGCTATTTTTAGCTAAAAGGACAGACTGCACATTTATGTGGTCTTGAGTCTTTCAAAGAATGCCATGGATTAAGTCAACGTGTTCTGGTAGTCTACGGATCACTTTGGCTTACGAAGAGAAGCCTGGGCTTTTCAATTTGGTCATTCAGAGCAACTTCATTACAACTTTAGTCCCTCCACCCTTTCTTCTTGTGAATACCAAGCACCCCTTCAACACACAAACTTGATGTTGCCCCTTCGTCTACCAACCCTCGCACTTTTAACAGCTGGAACTGTTTACAAAGACTCAGCAGACCTGAGAATTTAAACATAACAGGGATCTATCTTTCTTTACCTGCTGAAACAGAGGCATTTTTTCTCTGGTCCGTTAGGCATTCCATCTTTTAATTCATCTCCAGAAACCAAGGATGCATCGTCATCACTGTCAAACATATCATCTTGTAAAATAGGATTGAAATGCTCTGAAAGGCAAAAGAGGTTTGTTAACTTTCCTGAATAGCCTTTGTCTCTTTCTCTTCCATTAATACAGCTTCTAAATCAGTGCCAAAACCCTTTCTTCATTTGAGAGCACACACTGAAAGCTATTTCCTAGAGTTCAGCCCACCACAGATCTAAGGAGATGGCACAAGGCCCTACAAAGCTCTACTAAGTACCACTGATGTGTATGTATAAGGTACGCTACTCTTGGTGATTTTTTTCTCCCCCTTAGAATAAAGGAGATTACGAACAATTTCTGCAGTTGCTAAATAGCTAAAAAAACAAACAAACAAACAAACAAGACCATTTCTTTCTGGAGGAGGTTCCCACAATGAAAGCATGGGGATAAAGGATGTGATGGCCACAGAATTCCATTCATCTAGTAAATATCAATGCTAATTGATCTCATGTGCACGTGTATAGTACGATCCACAAACGTTTAAATTAGGAGACTGGTTAAAAAGGATGATAGCTAAAACAATATTTAGCTTAGACCAGTTATACTTGTATCCTGGTCCTGACATTCTTCAGAAAGGAATTAGAAACATTGACCTAGAAATGCTTCCCCTCCAAAGATCTGAGTTTTGATTTTTTAAAGAAAAATAGGTGCCTTATACTTCAAACCTCAAGTCAACCTCTACAAATGCTAATTATCTTAGCTGCCGTCAGAAGCAGGATGCTTCAGTAGAGAACGCATCGTCCTTTACTGTGTATTGAGTCATTCAGAGCTTCCATTTGGCATTTCAGTTTCGAATCCACAATAAAACCTATGTGTTGTATTCCAGACTTGCCCAAAAAAAAGACATGCACATGCAAATAATAAAATTCTACCACCATTATGTCTGAAAGCTATAAGTTGATTGCACAAACCACAAGTTTTTGCTTTAGCAGAATTATAAAGAAGTGGATGCTGTGGTTATACCTTGCTGTCGGTCCTCCTTTAGTGCAATCTGTGCATGCGGGAAGATCTTCTGCACAACTTGTAAAATATTCTCTACTGATCTTTGAAAAAGTGGCTTGAAAATGGGTGATAGTGCTTGTACGGGTGAAGCCTTGATCCGGTTTGAAGCTGGAACAACCTTCTTCATAGCCATGAAAAAGTCCTTTGCTTTTATTTTAATAGAATTAACGTCTAGTAGCAACTTCTCCCTACTTGCATAAATCTGAGGATAGCATTGGCGTAGAGAGCACAGCGCAGCTTCAGTACAGAGGGATTTGATATCTGCACCACAGTCTCCTAACAAACAAAAATCAAACGTTACATCAGTCAAGGCCCAGGTTTACAACATGCAACATTTAAAGAATTTGTAATGCCAAAACCAAACAGCATAACAGGGAATTCAAAGTGCTACCGCTCTGCAAGGATGTTTCATGTTGCTCACTGCCTGATATCCTGCACTTATGCAGCTGAAGCAGACTCCTCATCAAAAACTATACTCTTGAGGAAGATGCCCCAGAACCACTTAATGTTCTCAGACAACAAGAGGAACGACAACAAAGAGTAAATAGATGAAAGGATCTCACACAGATTGCTATGAAGGCGTGCCAGCTGCCTCGTTGACTAGTTGTGCAACAAGGCACAAGAGCATGGGTACTGCCTGGTACAAGCTAAGGTTCTTTACAACTTGGTCACAAGCAAGAATCCGTTTCTGTTTCAGTCTTACCAATGCATTTCTCAGCTAGTTCATCAAGCAACATGTCCGGTGGCTGAGGGGTCCAGTCACGAGTATGAATCTTGACAATTTCTTTTCTAGCCTGGAAGCAAAATCATTGCATTTTAGCTTGTCCCAAGTTTTCCTTAAAAATACCAACAAGAAACAAACAAACCAAAAGGCAAACAAACAAACAACAAAAAACAAAACAGTCCTCCCTCAAAACCCCTCATCTACTAATACACTTTTCTTACTTGCTCAACTTTCAAGTATTTTACAGTTATTTAATATACACTCTGCATTGTCAACCAGGAAATTGAATATTTCTTATTTGTTATACTGAACTTTTTCTAGGAACCTACAGTGAAAGAAAAGGCATTTATAGCTTCAATAACAAGTTTCCAAACTACGAGACCTAAGGACCCAGAGGAAAATACTGTAATGAAAAATTTATCCAGAAACATTTCTTTGCTGTCCAAAAAACTTCTCTAAAACTTAGCAAGCTTTCATTGGGACAGTCTCATTACTTCATCACATTTGCTTTCCAGTCAGTAAATTCACAGAAAGCACTTCTGGCACAATGCTTCCAATTGCTACAATTACTATAAAGAAGAAAAGAATTATGACTCAAACTACTACCACCGAGCAGGGGCACAATCAAATGCAAACACGTCCCCTATTCATTCATAAGTGAAGGATTGAGACCAAAAACACAACTTCATGATGAAAACACCCAAGTGGACTAAATAATTAAGCAAACAGGTACAACTTTGGGAATGAAAGGTTTGATTATAGAACTAACTACTTGGTGGTATCATCCTGACCATATATATCCAGTACCAGATTTGCCCTCCATGGAACAACGCAGTGTCTCCACGTATCACTCTTTTGTTCAAGTTGTCAATTTTTTTTTTTTTCCTATAAAGTTGGACTTTGCCATGGTAGCACTAACGTTGAATTTAAGTTCTCACCTCTTAATTTGGCAAGTTGAAGAGGAAGTGTCTGCCAAAGCGTCCTGGTCTTCGTAAAGCAGGATCTATAGAATCCAGTCTGTTAGTAGCTCCGATTACCACGATCTCCCCTCTGTTATCTATGCCGTCCAGAAGGGTCAGAAGAGTTGAAACAATGGAACAAATAGAAAAATATAAGTTTTACTTACTGGTTCAGTAAATTTTGTTACATTCCACATGACTTTCTTGATGCCGGAATAACCTTCTTCCTAGTGGTCATTCAAAACTGGGAAAAAAATAGTCTACCAAGTCGGGGTTTTTTTGATTTGATAATAAATCTGCAGACTGTTAAGTCATCAAGCACTTCAAGACTGTTTGAAATAATCTCTACGTTAATATAAAAGGAGTACCGCACACTTCTGCTCAGGAAGAAAATCACGGAAAATGTCAACTTTGATTTTAGATGTTGAATTTGTTGCAGTGAGATCTTCCTCATCGCACGATTCTATTTGGATTTAAACCATATTATCTATGGAGAGACCAAGATTAGGACAAGAACAGCACAGAGTTCAGCATGAAGCCAATCAGGAGCTCAAGTTTGTATTCTTTGTATTCCACTTTATCCTTCTCTTGCTGGAAGGACCTGCTTTTTGACTCTCCTTCTCTTCACTAGGAGCATGTTCCCTCTTGCTTTGGTAATGCTCTTTCTCAGTGGTTTTAGTCTTGTCCTTTGTATCTTGGCATCTCTCTGTAACAGCTGAGGAGGAAAGGTTTTTAGAGCTACATTCAGTGTCAGACTCGAGAGAGGAAGTATGCCGCAATTTCTCACCAGGCTCACAAGACTCTTTGCCGGACAAAACGGTTTCTTTTGAAATGAGGTCACGTTCTTTTGATCTTCTTGCTTTCTCCTTGTCTCCACCGTCATCACATTGGTACTGGGCGAGGTATTCATCGTTCCCAGGAGATTTCGGAGGGTCCACGACACTGCACAAAATAAAATCACATTTCTCACTTCTGCTGAAGGACGTGAATATTAAGAGTAAAACCTTCCAACGTCAAACAAACAAACAAAAACCTCCGGACTACAGGAACGCTCGCAAAGATATGCCATTTAGAAACCTCTCCGGTGATTAGGACACCTTCTTCAGCTCCCAGAGAAAGTGCTTTTTCCCCTCTTGCTTCTGAAGCCATTGCACTAAAAAAGCAAACGCATCTGTCTCCCTCCACATGCTGCTCTGAATAAGAGCCAGAATATTCAAAGCCACTCTATTTCTTCTCCCCACATAGCCGAAAAAACACCAGTTGAAAGAGTTTTCTACCTCTCTCCACGAATTTACATTCACATATCCTATGACTGCAAAAATAGAAGGCGGGGCTCAGGAGGAACAGCCAGTGCTGGAAATGAAAAAAAGCAGCCTGTTTCTTCAGAGTCTTAAGCCTATGCTACTAGGAACAAAACAAAACAAAACAAAACAAGAGGAGAGGAGAACAACAGCGGGAAATTTACCTATTCTCCAGGTGTTCAATTGCAAAGCCTCCTCTGGAGGATCAACAGTTGTGAATTCAGTGTGCTTAGGAGAAATCAGATCTACATCTGAACCACAACTATTTCAGTAGTATCACGAACTTCTGTTACTCTGAAGAAGCAGTCAGCACCGTTTCTATGTTAGGAAAGAGCTGAACAGAGTCTGTTACTCACATCAAGTAGTCAGGCAGGTTTCTTTAGGAAGGCTGGGTTTCACTAGAACATTACTAGCCTGTAAGCCTCATGGCATCACCTTCCATCTTGACTGCTGAACCTCCTTGCTCCCTACTATCTTCTTTGCCAAGATACAGCTGTCCACATTTACTTTTCCTACTTGGCTGGACTGAATTTAAGAAGATCTTGCATCTAAGAAAGGGAACAAAAGCTGCTGCCCAGCAGCGTCTGGCTCAGGGAGGAGTGAGAAAGCTCTGTGCAGCCCCCAGGGTCCGTGCAGCAGGAGGCAGGAGGTGCTCCAGGCTCACAGCAGCAGTTCCCCTGCGGCCTGTGCAGGGAGAGGCCCCTCGTGGAGCAGGCTGTGCCCCTGGTGGAGCAGGCTGTCCCCCTGCAGCCCATGGGTCCCCCGTGGAGCAGATCTCCACGCTGCAGCCCCCCTGCGGGTGGAGGAGCCCCCGGTGGAGCAGGTGGCTGTGGCCTGGAGGAGGCCGCGGCCTGTGGAGAGCCCCCGCAGGAGCAGGCCCCGGGCTGGACTGGAACAGGCTGTGCTGAGCCTGCTTTGCCCGTGACGCTCCTTGTGGAGTGATCTCCCTGTCCTTCTGGCAGCCCTTGAGCCCTTGCCAGCCTCTTTTCTCCCCTTGGCGTTGGAGGAGGGGCAGGGAGAGAGCGCTTGTGCTGGAGCTCAGCTGCCCAGCTGAGGAAAACCACCACGGCTCTGTCTTGCCGCTGCTGCAGCACGCTGGTAGCAGCCAGCACCGTCTGTTCTTCGAGCCTCAGCAAGCCCACAGCATCTTCCCAGAAGGGATCCCTTTCCTTCACGCCTGACAGGCGCCGCCTCCAGAGGCTGAGGGCTTGTGCCCTGTTTGCAAGCGCTTTCTCAGTGCCCCCTTCCCCAGAGAAGGATCCCAGCTGCTTGGCTTCCCTGCCCTCTGCTGCCAGGCTCCCGCAGCTGCTATCCCAGCAGCGCAGCAGCCAGCTGACAATGTGCTCGCCTGGAGGACAGCTGCAATCTTGTCCCATGGCTCGCAGCTCGCCCAGGGATGGGGATCACCTGCTTCCTGATGCTTTTCTCTCTGCTCTCCTTTCCAACAGCCTCCTGTGCCCTGGGATGGCCCTAGCTTGGGGTAGGCTGCCTCGCCTTCCTCTTGCTCCTTCCCCTTCTTGGGAGGACTTTCTGCCCTTCCGAAACGAGATGACTTCTGCATGCATTCCTTCCCCTTGTGTGTATTGGTGCCTGAGACAGCAACGGGGTCGTCCCTGGAGCCAGCTGTAGGGCCTGTGCCAGGCTTGGAGGGGCTGCAGGGAACATGCCAGGGGCTGGAGTGGCTGGATGTGAAGTACTATCAGTAAAGAATTTCTTCCTAACATATATTAGAAATCTAACTTTTCAGTGTAAAGCTATTAGTCCATGTCCTGTCACTCCAGGCCCTGATAAAGACCCCCTCCCCAGCTTTCCTATAGGTTGCCTTTAAGTACAGGAAGGCTCTCGGCCTGGCACACAGTAAAAGTGATGGCAGATCCTTCACAATATTATTTGAATTTCACGTAAATAGAACAGACTATCAACTTACTTAGGAGAAGTAATACAATTTCAGAACTATTCAAAACCAAAGGCATTCCAAACTAAGTTTAAGTTCAGAGGAAATCCAAAGAAAAAAACTAATTTTGAAACTAATAATCAGAGACCATAATCTTCTTCAAATGATAGATTTTCCTCCTGTACTGGGTAATTTTGATCTGTCTTTAATGATCATCCAGACATGGCTTTGACACCGAGTATCTTGCTTTGCCTCTGCATTAAGTCTTCTTCTCATGTGAGGTAAATGTCCTGCTCTTATGGGATGGGCCTAGGAGACACACGCGCTGTGTCTCATGATGCTTGGATATCATCTTAATTCTGGGTGAAGATGAAAGGTCTCACTGCTTCCTGAACAGGGAAGTGGATGTCTGCAGTTAAGAACCCTCTGTCTAATCTAGAAACATGAAGGAAGGAGTTTTCTGGATTGCAAGTGACAGTGAAGAAAGCCACAGGTGACATATCAGACTGATTAAAATGTTATTTAGCTCAGGGCATGGCTAATGAAGTGGAGCTGGAATAGTTTGACGACTGTAATTACGCTCACTATCACTGTTACTTGTTTATAGGATGGTAATGCCTAAAGGTCCCACTGGAGCCTGAAACAAGGTTGTGCTGGGTGCTGCACGTGCATATCTCAGTAGCGCTTTGATAGCTAGTGATACAAACAGACAAAACAGAGATTGAAAGGAGAAACGGGGGGACAGAGATAAGAAGATCTTCCTGCAGGTCATTTAGGGTATGAGCCAGGAGTTCAGTGCATCCAGCTCTCTAGTGCTCTGCTGGCCCAGTGAGATGAATGGAAAACATTGCAGCCTTGGAAAAATAGTGCTTCTTCTAATTCTTTGGCCAGTTTTGATGATTTAGGACTGCTCTATTTATTTATTTATTGATTTTACTTTCCCCATTTGTGCTGGAGAAGGTGAACTTTTTAAATACCTATTCTGAATTCAAATATCATTTTCATTGTTATGTTTCTGTTTTGTTGGCACTATTCATAATGACTTCTACCCTTCAGTGGAAGCAAAAGCTTATCATACCATAAAACTGATAAAACAAAACATAAAACAAAACCAGGCTTAAAACGAAATTTTTGAGGCTTACAAATGCAAACTTTGAAATCTAAGGAAATGAATCATTGAGTCTGACTAAGCATCTCTGGGACTGGAGTGCAGAGAAGGCAGAGTTAAAATTCAAAATTCCGATGGGAAAAAAGCAATGAGAAAAGGTACATTTCAGAGGTTAAAAACTGCAAAAATAAAGTACGAATGACCCAAAACCTCCTTCACATAGGAAATTAAACAATAATAGTAAATGATACTTAAGCCACAGAACCCAGGGGGAACAAAGAGAACAAATTAGGACAGTTGCATACTCGAGGCAAAAATAGATCAAAAGTTAATGATGTCTCAAATGCTGCAAATCTTATTTCCTGCATCTAACAGCAACAACAATGTGATATTAAGGGCAGTGACAGGATTCCCATTGCAAATGAGGGTAGGGCACTAGGCACAACATCATCTGAGGTGAAATAAAAATCTACAGTGATTCAAGTGAAAAATGACAAGCTGATATCTACCTAGCCTATTAACAGCATTGGCACACAGAACAACAACTCAAGTAGGAAAAATACATCACAACTGTGCAAATCAGGGATAGAGGGATAGTCCCCAGAATGGGAGAGTAACAAATATACTTCTGTCCAGGAGAATGTAAAGAGTGATCCAGACAAGTGCAGGCCTGTTAGTTTGACATCAACGCTGGGCAAAGTTTTGTAGCAAGAAGAGATAAGACTAGGGAAGTAGCGGGTAATGTGGAATTTACAAGATAATTTATTAAAGCTAATTTGTTTCCAGAGAATTTAGTAGCTTGCCTTTGTAGGACCAGTGTTCCCCTACACAGGGGATGAACTACATCTATTTCACTTTCTGTGAGCTTCTGATACCTTATCTATGGATTTGGGCTTTGGGGCTGCAAGTGAATCAAGGGAGTTTGCAATTGTTCACACTGTTCGAAGAGGGAATTACCGGCAAAGGAGAGGTTACCTGTAGTGATTCTCAGAGACAGTTCTGAAACTGCAGCTGCTAAGGAGGCAAAGACTCATGGAGAAATGTAGGCTGGAAGGGAGCTCTGAAAACCCAACCTCCTATTCAGAGCAGAGATGACTTCAAATTTAGGTATGTTCAGTACGGATATGGTGGCCGAAGACTAAAAATTACATATGAGCTTTGAGATTTCCAGGTGACGTAAAGTTGGGAAGTACTACCGAGCCTGACAGAAGGATATCCCTTGTGATTGAAATGGTTCAGGTGAAGTGACATTTGATAATACAAAGTAGAGCCATGCTTAGAGATTCTCAACAAAGGGTGTTTTTTTTTTTTTTTTTTGTCATGTTTGCTATATGGCAGTCAGGAGTTTAAAACAAACAATAAAACAACAAAACCCCATGTTCATGCACTGTTAACAGAAGAACTGAAAAAGTTAAGTGGTTATATGGTATGTATGGCTATTCTTTTTTTTTTTTTTTTTTTTCTCCAGTATAAATACACCTGACAGGGCAGCCCTGCCACACATATAAGACATGAGGCAAAATTCTGCCGCTTGTATTCACATTGAACTTAGGAGGAAGTGTTCAGAAGACAGAAGGAACAAGTTGCCTATTGTGTGGAAGGGAATTAAAGGACATCATTCTGCTCAGCCAGATGCCAGTTGAGAGAAAAATATGATGTCTCTGTGAAAATGCATTTCTTGAGTAAATATCAAGGAGAATTAGGAAATGTGTAAGTTGGGAGATACATCTGAAATGATGATTGCAGTTGGCTTATGAGGAACTTTGGACAGGAAATTGGTAGAAACTTCCCATTTTAAGAATAAAGTGCACCATAGATATGAAGTCAGCATTCACCTAAAGAGTAGAGGCCAACTCAAAGCCCCCACAACAAAGCAGTGGACAAACCAGAACACTAACATGTTGTGGTCTAGAGTCACACAGATATACGTAAGTTTACTATACCAAAACATCTGAGGGGTTCCTTTGAGAGGCGGAGGGCTTGTGCCCCATTTCCATTTCCACTCTCAGTGTCCCCTGCCTCAGAGAAGGATCCCAGCTGCTTGGCTTCCCTGGCCTCTGATGCCAGGCTACCAGAGCAGGTATCCCAGCATCGCAGCAAACAGGTGACAATTTGAGTGCCACAGCAGTCCTCATTGCGAGCTGGACGCTCAGGGCACTTGCGGCCACCCACCTTTGTGAGCTCCAAGGCTGACAGTGACTCTCTGCTGAGCTGCCACGGCTCTCGGGTGTCCCGGTGACAGAGCTTTCGGCGCTAAGCTGACTGCCAGGAGAAAAGGCTGCCGTGAAATGGCTGCTCCACAATGCCAGGAGCAAGGTCTGCTGGGCTGGGGGTTCGCAGGGGAGCTCGGCCTTGGGCCTGGCAACTGCGCCTGGAAGCCAGGGACGGCCTTGGTGTGCAGCTGGACACCTGGGCCTGAGAAAGCAAGGTCTCTTTCCAGACACTTGGCACCATCGTCACCCAGTGGCTGTCTCAGGGGGACGAGAGAAATGCACAGCATCTCTTGCTTTCCTGAAAAAGGGATGGATTTGGACCCCAAAGCGAGCTCCTTTCTCTCGGAAGCATCACGTCCTCCTGTCTTTCTTGTATTTGGCTATGACTTTAGGAATCCCTGCAATCCCTGCAGCTGTGTCCCCTGCCAGCTTCTTGTGTGCCCCAAGCATCCTCGCTTGCAGGGCAGTAGAAGATGCAGAAAAGGCCTTGCCTTAGTGGAAGCACTGCCCTGCAGGAGCTCCAACAACCCTCTCAGCAGCACGCTGTAGCCCCCAAATGCCCCCGAAAGGGCACATTTCAGCTACTGGGAAGGAAATGAGTTCGCTCAAGGTGAGCTACCCGCTCAAGGCCCAGGTGTCTGTGAGGCAGTGTTGGCAAGGAGTCCTGTTGTGTGAGTCCGTTCTTTGTGGGTGCTCCGTCCCCACAAGGCTTGCTTTTCAAGGCCCAGGAGAGTCTTGTGGGCACTGGCCTGGGGTCCCAGGCTGAGCCAGCTGCTGGCTGGCAATCAGGGAGGCTCGCTCGGTGTCTTGGCTTGGGTTTGCGTGGCCAGGCTGTGGGAGCGGGGGGCTGCAGGGGTGTCCTCTGTGAGGAGAATGCAGCAGCTGCCCCATGGGAGCTCAGAGCCGCTTCCAGGAGGCTCCTTCCAGGAGGGACCCACCCGCTGCTGCCCAGAACGCAGAGCAAAAGGATGATGTTTGCGCCTGGGGGAGAGCCCATCTAAGAAAGGGAACAAAAGCTGCTGCCCAGCAGCGTCTGGCTCAGGGAGGAGTGAGAAAGCTCTGTGCAGCCCCCAGGGTCCGTGCAGCAGGAGGCAGGAGGTGCTCCAGGCTCACAGCAGCAGTTCCCCTGCGGCCTGTGCAGGGAGAGGCCCCTGGTGGAGCAGGCTGTGCCCCTGGTGGAGCAGGCTGTCCCCCTGCAGCCTATGGGTCCCCCGTGGAGCAGATCTCCACGCTGCAGCCCCCCTGCGGGTGGAGAAGCCCCCGGTGGAGCAGGTGGCTGTGGCCTGGAGGAGGCCGCGGCCTGTGGAGAGCCCCCGCAGGAGCAGGCCCCGGGCTGGACTGGAACAGGCTGTGCTGAGCCTGCTTTGCCCGTGACGCTCCTTGTGGAGTGATCTCCCTGTCCTTTTGGCAGCCCTTGAGCCCTTGCCAGCCTCTTTTCTCCCCTTGGCATTGGAGGAGGGGCAGGGAGAGAGCGCTTGTGCTGGAGCTCAGCTGCCCAGCTGAGGAAAACCACCACGGCTCTGTCTTGCCGCTGCTGCAGCACGCTGGTAGCAGCCAGCACCATCTGTTCTTTGAGCCTCAGCAAGCCCACAGCATCTTCCCAGAAGGGATCCCTTTCCTTCACGCCTCCAGAGGCTGAGGGCTTGTGCCCCGTTTGCAAGCGCTTTCTCAGTGCCCCCTTCCCCAGAGAAGGATCCCAGCTGCTTGGCTTCCCTGCCCTCTGCTGCCAGGCTCCCGCAGCTGCTATCCCAGCAGCGCAGCAGCCAGCTGACAATGTGCTCGCCTGGAGGACAGCTGCAATCTTGTCCCATGGCTCGCAGCTCGCCCAGGGATGGGGATCACCTGCTTCCTGATGCTTTTCTCTCTGCTCTCCTTTCCAACAGCCTCCTGTGCCCTGGGATGGCCCTACCTTGGGGTAGGCTGCCTCGCCTTCCTCTTGCTCCTTCCTCTTCTTGGGAGGACTTTCTGCCCTTCCGAAACGAGATGACTTCTGCATGCATTCCTTCCCCATTCCTTCCCCTTGTGTGTATTGGTGCCTGAGACAGCAACGGGGTCGTCCCTGGAGCCAGCTGTAGGGCCTGTGCCAGGCTTGGAGGGGCTGCAGGGAACATGCCAGGGGCTGGAGGGGCTGCAGGGACCATGCCAGGGGCTCGAGGGGCTGCAGGGTGTGTTACAAGGCTTTGAGGGGCCTCAGGTCCTGCCGCAGTGGTTGAAGTCGATGCAGGGAACATCAGAGTTGTTGGAGGGGCTGCAGGTAAAATGCCAGGGCTTGCAGCAGCTGCAGGCTGCGTCACAGCTTTGCATCAGGTCAAGACGCATTTTCCTAGAACCATACATTTCCTCCTGAAGGGGCTGAAGAGCATGGAATGGTCTTCAAAATGCACAGAGCAGACCCCAGCAAATGTAGAGCTGCTGCTAGCAAGTAGGTAACTTTATTGTTCCTGTTGTTAATTTTGTTTCACAACAACAGATGCAAATATGTATCTTGAATGAGGGCAAAGGTGACCTTGGATCTGAAGCACACAGGCGTTCGCTAGTGTCCCCCCATCCGGAGTGAATCCAGAATGACTCGGAAGGAAAAATAAAGTCCAAACCAGTGCGTTGTGATAAAGAGAGTTTAATAGGGTAGAAAAGGAATAAAAACCAACAAAATAATAAATAATGATACTTACAGTTTATAAGATATTAATATATAAAAATATTTAATACTATTAAATACTTATAATTTTATAATAATAAAACAATGCCATACCGTACAACACAGTCAATAAAGTGGATTTAATTAAATAAATAAGAAAACCAATAAATTAAATGAAAATTAAAAAATTTAAATTTAATACAAATAAAACCCATTTTTCCCATTCCAATGAATTGCTATCCCCATCATCACTTCCCATCCCACTGATCATTTGCTATCCCAAAGACCTCCCAGTTCTTATCCCCTTGGCATGCCAGTGCAAGAAGAAGTGCTCTGCAGGCAGAGGCCTTGCTGAGTGACCACCTAAGGAGAGGAATTTGATCCAGAAGGCAGGAAAGAAGAGCAATGCCCCGAAAGAAGAAGCAAGTCTTGTCTCTCAGCCCTTTGGTGTCCCAAGCAGCAGTTGCCATGGCCAAGCTTTCCCAGCCCAGCTGCTGCCAGCATCTCCCCAGCTTGCCATTGCCACCTTCCTGGGTGAGGCGCGCGCGCATTTGCCATTGGCGCTGTTGCCATCCCTGTGAGTGGCAAGCCCATCCCCTAGCTCCAGCACGAGAGAGGGGAGAGGGCAAGCGAGAGGGGCAAGGGCTGAGGAGCGTGGCTGAAGCTGGAGCAGGTGCCTGCAGAGGTCTCTGTGCCTGCCTGGGTGCTGCGGGGGCCGTCGAGGAGAAGCCCGAGGTCGGTCACGGGTAGCTGGAGCCTGGCACTGTCGGCGGGGCGCTGGGCATGCTGCTGGGGCTGCTGGAGGTGGGCTGCGGCTGCACACAGGCCAGCTGGCACGCTGGCCCCAGCGCCTTGGCCCTGGCCCCCAGCGGCTGCAAAGTCTCGCTGGGGGTCTTTGTCCCCGGCTGCTGGCGCTGCAGCGTCCTGGCCCCGCTGGCCTGGGGACAGAGCCTGTCCTGGGGCCGCACGGCACGGGGCTCCCCACTCGGAGTCTCCGGCAGCAGCCGCGCTCTGCGGGGAGGTGGCGCCGCTGCTCCTTGCCCCCCTGCAGCCCCCGGGCTTCGCGCTCTCTTGCTGGGTGCCGTGGTGCTGTTGATCGCCAGCTGCTGCGCGCTGCTGCCTGCTTCCCTGCTGCTGCCAGCCACCGTGCTGCTGCCAGCCGTCTTCCCCTGGCACGGTCTCTTGCGGCCTTGGCCAGCCTGGCCCAGCAGCGTCTTCCTCTCCTTGCCGGGGGGGTTCTCTGTCGTCGGCCTCCTGTGCTGGCAGCTCTGCGCTGTCCCGGGGGTGCTGCTGGGCGCAGGGCGCTTGGCCCCCCGCTTGGTGCCGGTGGACGCAGGGGCAGGCGGGGGACTCTTGAGGGGACCCAGGGGGCGTTTGGGCAGGGGTCTCCTATGGTCACTGCGGCCCTTGGGGTTGGGGCGTTTCTTGGGGGAACTCAGGGGGGATTTGGGCTGGGGTCTACGAAGGGCACTGCGGCCCTTGGGGTTGGGGCGTTTCTTGGGGGAACTCGGGGGGGATTTGGGCTGGGGTCTACTAAGGGCACTGCGGCCCTTGGGGTTGGGGCGTTTCTTGGGAGAACTCGGGGGGGATTTGGGCTGGGGTCTACTAAGGGCACTGGGGACCTTGGGGTTGGGGCGGGTCTTGAGGGAACGCTGGGGGGGTTGGGGCAGGGGTCTACTAAGGGCACTGAGGAGCTGGGTGTCAGGGAGGCTCCTGGGGGGACTCAGGGGTGGACTGGGTAGGGGGCTCCTAAGCGCACTGGGCAGGGGACTGGCTGCAGGGCTGAGCGGGGGGCTCACTGCTGGCACGACGGGGGACTGCAGCGACAGCCCACCCTCAAGCTTCTCGGGGCGCAGCCCAGGGGTTGAGGGGACCTCACCGAGGGCTCCTGTGGCTTCCAGTCCCTGCGTGCTCGGCTCCTCGATGTCCTCGCAGAGGTCGGGCAGCTGCGAGAGGAAGCGGCTGAGGGCAGGACTGCTGGGCAAATCGGGGAAGGCGTCCTGGGGCTCCACGGCATCGAGCCAGCTGAGCAGCTCCTCCATGCCGGGGATGGGGATGTCCAGGTCGGCCAGGAGCTCGTCCTGCATGTGCTGCAGCTGCTGGCTGTCCCCTGCCAGCTCTGGAAAGGCCTCGGCAAAGGCATCAGGGCCCAGCTCGGGCAGCTGCGGGGGCTCCTCAGGCACCTGCGGGGCTGTCGCCGCTGAGGACGAAGCAAGAAAATCCCCCAAGACGGGCGATGTCAGCTTTCCCATGGCCCCTGGGTGTGGGGCGCCCAGCGGCCGGCTGTGCCAGCCCCAAACTCACCGTCAGGCGTCGCCGTCTGGGTGCTGGCGGTCCTTGGAGCCTGGGCAGGCTTGGGGGCAGTGGGGCCGGGCAGCGGGGGCCCCTGGTCCTCGCTGAGCCCCACGGCGTGCAAGCAGGGCTCCGGCAGCTGCCCCCGGCTGCTGCTCAGGGTGCGGGGCGTGGGGAGCGCCTGCCCCCGCAGCGGAGGCCCCGGGACGAGGGGTGGCGGGGGGTTGCGCTGGGCGGGGGCCTGCAACAGGCAGGCGCCTGCGGGGTGCAGGAGCTCCCCATGGAGCACGGCCCTGGGCCCCAGCCCCAGCGCATGGTGGGGTACCAGTGTCCCCGTCACCATGGGCTGTCCCCACTGATGGACGGGGGCACAGGGAGGAGCGGTGTGGGGGAGCTGCCCCCCGGCGGGGAGCTGCACCAGCTGCAGCTGGTGCCCCATGGTTGGGAGCTGCACCAGCTGCAGGTTTTGCTCCACAGCGGGGAGCTGCACCAGCTGCAGGTTTTGCCCCACAGCGGGGAGCTGCACCAGCTGCAGCTGGTGCCCCACGGCGGGGAGCTGCCCCACAGCAGGGAGCTGCCCCCCGGCGGGGAGCTGCCCAAGCTGCAGGTGGTGCCCCTGGGCTGGGAGGTGCCCCCCAGGTGGCAGCTGCACCCCGGCGGGGAGCTGCAGCACCTGCCCCTGGACCCCCGGCACCACGTGCCAGACGGTGGCCTGGGGCAGCGCGGAGGGGAGGGTGGGTACCTGCGGGGGCTGCAAGGGCAGCGCCGTCGCTCCGGGGAGGGAGGGCAGCAGCCAGGCAGCCACCGTTGGCGGCACGGCTGGGACGACGAAGGGGGAGTTTTGCGTCTGCGCAAGCCGCGGAAGCCGTCTGGGGAAACCCTCTGTGGGAAAAAGGCCGCTGGGCTGAGCTCTGGGGCGCTGGGCTCGCCAGCAGGGCCGCAGCCCCGGGAGGAGCGGGAGCCGGCTGCTGGACCTGCCATGGTGGCTGGAGAGTGGGGCGGTTGCTTGGGGAACCCGGGCAACGGGGGTTCCGTCCCAACGGCTCACCAGCCCCTCGCCGACATCTTGGGGAGGACTGCAGGCTTTGGACCCAAGCAGGCTGCCCAGCGCAAGACTTGGCCATGTTCATTAGAACATTACTAGCCTCTAAGCCTCATGGCATCACCTTCCATCTTGACTGCTAAACCTCCTTGCTCCCTACTATCTTCTTTGCCAAGATACAGCTGTCCACATTTACTTTTCCTACTTGGCTGGACTGAATTTAAGAAGGGAGCTTGCAACTCTTCCTCTTGTTTGCCACTTCATCATCAAACCAAATGAAAATAGAGCTTAGGGAAATGGTTTAGTGGGGACTGTTAGCGTTAGGTCAGAGGTTGGACTCGATGACCTTGAGGTCTCCTCCAACCTAGAAAATTCTGTGATTCTGTGAAAACCATTTGCCTTTAACCTCTTTATTTCAGGCCTTCTTTCCTAGTGGCCATTCAAAACTGGGAAAAAAATAGTCTACCAAGTGGGGTTTTTTTTTGATTTGATAATAAATCTGCAGACTGTTAAGTCATCAAGCACTTCAAGACTGTTTGAAATAATCTCGAGATTAATATAAAAGGAATTCCTCACACACGCTGCGGCCGCTTACCTTTAGTATAGTCGTTGGATGCGATGGAGCAGTATTTCTTGCTTTCGCCTGCACTGGAAGTCTTCCCTTCCTTGTAAGGTTGTTTACTGCTCTCACTTCTGCATTACTGACATGAAGAGCCATCTGGAGGATGGCATTCTTCCTTCTTCTCCCGCGTTATCTTCTGGAAACGAGGATCTAAGTGTTCCAAGGAGCCTTTTGCTTTCCTGGTGTTTCTCCTTTTTCTTCTTTTTCTTCTCCTTTTTCTTCTTTTTCTTACGCTTGCGATTGGCATTGTCAAAGCGGAGCGCACAGAAACACAAATCATGAAGTCTGAAAGAAACATGCAAGTTAAAAAGGGAAAAAAAGATGTGGCACTTGTTGCCTATATGAAACTTGATTTATTTTACCACAGGTGATGATTTGCAGCATGTCAGCTATTTTGTGGTGCTTTGTGCACACGCAACTTACTTTAGATGCAGCAAACTTAAGCCGTCAGATTGAAGGACCATAGGTCCTGGTTTGTACACAGATCATTAACAACGGCTAGCTCTGGAATATGTGCAAGCAGAAAAAATCTTTTAACCTAATCTGGAATGGTGTACGGATGTGATTCGAACTATGTGGTCCAAAGCTAGTGCTCTGACACAATTCAGCAAGAGCTTTCCTGTCTTCACTGATCAACCTAACAACATGATCCCCAGCCAGCTGGTGCTATCTAAAGAACTTAGAAACTACCAGAAAAAAAAAAAAAAAAAAAAAAAAAAAAAAAAAAAAAGGAAGACATGAGAAGCACCCAGAAAAGAATTAGGATAAAAAATGCGGAGTATGCTGGAATCCTTGCTTACTTGGAATCCTTCTCTCCATCTTTATCCTTAGACTTCTGTTTCTTCCAGAACTTGTGATATTTTTGCATTTTTTTCACCACCTAAAAGCTCCTTTTCTATCTTTCTGTCTTTCCTTTCTATTTCACTTTCACTACCTTCTGCACGGGTATATTTTCTTTTTCTGTTTCCTTCTGTTTCATTTTTCTGGCGACAGTTCTCCAAATGAGCTGACACAGGTGGAAGCGCATGTCTTTCACGAGAATGTCTTCCGGAATGTTGCTGAGGTACCGAGCAACGATGCAAGTCTGCTCGGGGTGTGCTAAAGCGACGTACATCTTCCTCTCTCAAGAGGGAACCGTGAGGCCATCCGCTTTTGTAATGATAATGCTTATGTGACCTGCTGTAGTAAGTTGCAGTCCATCTGTCAAAGGCTGAATCGCCGTGAGAGAACTTTCTCTCTCTACTGTCTCCTGTCGCATGAGGTGAATAGTAATCCTTGTAATAGCCACATCTTTCCCATCTCCGTGCTTCGTCTCGATAGTATCTTTCTCTGCTCCAACTTCTTTCCCCTTTGGATCGGTAGTACCTATTGCTACCTTGTTCTGATCTTCCTCCGCTGCCAGATCTGTACTTTGAATATTTGACTGCTCTTCTGCCATTCTCAGGGCTGTTTCTTTCACGAGGGAAAGATCTGTACCTGCTTCCCTCCCAGTACTCCTGCTTGTGACTCTTTTGCTCAACAAATTCCACGCTCTGAGAACACCTCCTCTTGCTGGAAGGACCTGCTTTTTGACTCTCCTTCTCTTCACTAGGAGCATGTTCCCTCTTGCTTCGGTAATGCTCTTTCTCAGTGGTTTTAGTCTTGTCCTTTGTATCTTGGCGTCTATCTGCAATAGCTAAGGAAGAAAGATTGTTAGAGCTACATTCAGTGTCAGACTTGAGAGAGGAAGTTTGCCGCAATTTCTCACCAGGCTCACAAGACTCTTTGCCGGACAAAACGGTTTCTTTTGAAATGAGGTCACGTTCTTTTGATCTTCTTGGTTTCTCCTTGTCTCCACGGTCATCACATTGGTACTGGGCGAGGTATTCATCGTTCCCAGGAGATTTCGGAGGTTCCGCAACACTGCATAAAATAAAAACCCATTTCTCACTTCTGCTGAAGGACGTGAATATTAAGAGTAAAACCTTCCAAAGGCAAACAAACAAACAAAAACCTCCGGACTACAGGAACCCTCGCAAAGATATGCCATTTAGAAACCTCTCCTGTGATTAGGACACCTTCTTCAGCTCCCAGAGAAAGTGCTTTTTCCCCTCTTGCTTCTGAAGCCATTGCACTAAAAAAGCAAACGCATCTGTCTCCTTCCACCTGCTGCTCTGAGAAAAAAGGCATAGGGGCGAGCGGGGAACAGCCAGTGTTTCTCCAGACAGTGGAGAAAAATGGAAAAACATTCTATAAAGGAACACAAGTTCTCCTTGAGGCACCAACCTGCATCAGAGTGATATGCTCAGTGCTGATCATTAGTTCTGTTCGTGACACTGGACACACAGTATGGAATTGTACTAATTTAAATCCTTCCATTAAATACTATTAGTAGACAGATAAAACTGTAACGAACTTCCATAAAGTCTTGTCTTAATCAGACTGTGCTCATTTTACCTCATTTCCTCTGACAAACTGTTCAGCTGGCTGGCTGTGAAGGACTCCGTGATGACTTCTCGATTGACTGAAGGCATAGCTCCAGGCATCTGCAATTAAAACGCACAAGTCAGCAGACAAAAAAATACTATTTGTAGTAGTACTGAGGACTAGTCTTGTCAGAATTTCTCCATTAAATGGTAAGCAAGACCGCTGTGAGTTGTATGCATTATCTACACTTCAAAGATAACCCCAACTCACCCCCCAAAATCTACTTTAGGAAACTTAGGAATTTTTATCTCAGCTGAGCTTAAGTTGACAAGTTCTAATGTAAGCTCAGGTCTGCAAATTCTAAGGGGATAATACCACAAAGTCTTATGATCACGTGTGTGCTGTGTTTTCTCAGTATTTCACCTGAATTAGGAACACAATAAACACTCCCGAATACATCGTAGGTGAGAAATTCTCGATGGAGCAAATCTATGTTTCAAGCAATCCATTTGTTTTAGAAAAGAACATCTCAGAAGGTTTAACAGGTTCTACTCGGCAAGTGGAATCATCAAGTTTCAGTCCGTTTTCTTTAGATTCATTAACTAACCTAATAGCACCATTTAGTGAATCTGTTTTTGGCAGCTCATGCTGGGATCTTCCTTTGTCAGCATTCTGACAGGAAGAATTGGAATGCTGCAATGTACGGACTACCCTTCACACCAAAATTCCATTAGAGGACATTGCATTGCATTTCAAATTCCTTTGAAATAAGCCCTTTGACTCCTCCTCAGATTTTCCTGAAGATTCTGCACCATAAGGGACTGTGTTATCAGAGCTGAGTTTAGGATTTTCATTCACTGTTGGCTCCACAAAAATTTCATCAGAAACTTTTTTGTTTGTTTGCATTTGCTTCATTTGCATTACCAAATTTGTAATTGTGGATGAAGGAACAGCCTGGTAGAGATCTTCATCCTCCACAGCACTGCTAAGAAAGTCAGGCTGTGACACAGTCTGACGAGCAGGCAATTTATTGTGAATACTGATGGTGATCTTCTGTTTTCTTGACGTATCAGTAATTGAAGGCCTGGTAATTGCCTGGTTTTGAACACAGGCCATTGGTGGTGCTGAAGATGGCCTTTTTAGGGTGACACCAGTGGTCTTTGCGTCCTCTTTTATGGATCCATTTCCATTTAAACGGCTTGAATTCTGTATTTAAAAAGAAGAAATTGCAAGATGGATTAACGCAAACACTGCATGTAACATTTTGAAACACAAAACTCTCCTACTGAGTGTTTCTACAAATGGTCTTAACACCTAAAAAGAAAAACACACTGCCCGTTAAGGATAAATGCAAGTCCAATAAGCGTATTCAATTCCTGCTTTTGGTTTACTGCAGATTGGTATCAAATTAACATCATCTTTGAAAAACAGCCAAGCAACTTAACATTACCTGCTGCTATTCCCAAATATATTTATTTTCCCCTTTAAACATACCCTGAAAAGCCTGAAGTAATCGTTCTGGTGCTCAGGAATAAGACATTTAGTTTTCCCTGTCTTAGCTAAAGTGACGAGGATAGGAAAAACAAGTCCTCTTTTAAATGATTTGAGGATTAGTACACTCTGCTTAAATAGTCAAAGAGCGTAGCTCTCTGTGCTTTAGAAAGCTGTCTTGGAGGTATAAAGTAATGGAGTCGCATGGCTGCACAATTTAGCAGTAACCACTGTTTGAATGACTCTGGCTGTAGCATGAGGGCTGTGAAGAAAGCTGCAGCGTGGGAAGGAAAACAAAACTAAGATGCCGAAAACCAAACAAAAAACCCCACACCAAACCCCAAACCCACTAGCAGTTTGGTGCCGTTATCTGCCCTCCCGCTTCCCTGAATTACCTTAATCATATGAGGAAGAAGTCGTGGTCCCAGAAATCCAGCCTGCTTACTATTAGCCCCCTGCTGACCAGGAGGGAATGAACAGGGATAAGATGGTGCTGGCAAGTAAAACGCACGTTCTCCAAGTGTCAAATCATAGCGCCTTCAGAAAAGAGCAGTGATCGTAGTTTAGTTTTTCTTTCAGCCTACTCTTGGATTAAATCCCATCCTATCATTTTAGAGGAACAGCTCATACGATATGGAAGCCTTCTCTACAGAAGGCTTCGCCATGACTACAGACTGAAAAGTAGAGAACAGTCTTCCTACTAAGACTATCACTTGCACAGCAATAATTCATTCTTACACCACAGATGGCCTTCATTTCTCTCCTTCTCTAAATTAGCCAGCTACAGATAACACATAGATAGCAATTTACATGAGTGCTGCAGTTTAAGGCCGAGCAACAAAAGATAATAAACGACACAGAGAATTTCAGGTTAGACAGAACTGAATTAGACAAATAATAATCTTCTCCCGGGATAGCAAGAAAAACACTTGCAAAACAGAAAAATATCAATAACAGGAAAGTAAATCTCTTCTGAACACATTTTAAGATTTGTTATTACCTGATATAAAAAAGTATGTAAGCTTGCTGACCAAGAACTCTTTTAATGTCAGTATGCACTACTTTAGCATCATTCATCTGATACCAAAGTCCATTACCAGCCTGCAAATAAAGACAACGATTTCTTTAGGTGAATTGCACGTTTTCCAATTGAAATCACGGATAGGAACAAAATACACACATGTCAAATAAAAATATAATGAAATCTTTTTCCCTAGAAACAGTAGCTGCTAGTCATGCTTTAATTGGTTTGCCAGCACAACCTTTACCCTGTTAGAAATGCTGTTGACTTCTACCTTTACATAGCATATATAGTGTCCTGAGTGACAGCTGACACCGTGATGTACCAGCACCGCGTATAAGGCATAGAGCAGTGGTTCTCCCATTGACTGCGACATGTAGGCTCTCAGGTCCAAATACTCCGGATATTTCACCTCCTAAAGAGACATCAAGAAGATAGAAAAATTATCCCAGAGTACTTCGTGGACTAGCCAGAGAAAAACACTTCCAAAAAACACAGACTAGAATTGATTTCTAGAATATATTTCTCGAATATATTTCTTGATTCACTACAAATAAGTCTTCCCATAAACAACAGTTAAGACTAGAAGTTGCAGAGAACTGTTTCCTGATGAATCAGCCTTCTCAGAGGAAAGCATATGCTTCTTGTCAAGCGGGAACTTTATTGATATTAAGAGAAAGAATAAGCCATAGTCGTTAGTCTACAATTATTGTCTGAAAATATTAACAACTTTCAGCTTTGGGGGATGTCCCATTACACAATGATATAGTTGCATTACAGTGGTAAATATACCTTGTTGATCTTTCCACCTGTGAAATCTGCAAATCTTTTCAGTGATATTGTGAGAACCTTGGAAGAACGGTGTATGGTAAATCTCTTGGACGCAGGAACCATCTTTTTACACCTTAAAACCAAGCAGAGATAAGTGTTTGAAGGCATCTTCTTTTTTCGCCCCCAAAACAAACTCCTTTTAATGTCTCACGCATGCCTATGCTATTTGAATGATATTTACTTGCATAATAGGTTGGTCTTTTTTCTTTTCATAAACCCATGCACTGCGTGTCAGGTTTGTTAATACAGAGAAGAAGGTCAATTTTCCCAACAACTCAGAGCATAGCGGGAACAGGAATCTCTCACAAAAGGGTATGACCAGGTTGGATGGCAAGGTACCATTTCTTGGTCTACAAAAGTGGCTATTTGAACTCCAATCCTGGATACATTCTTTCAGCTTTCAAGGGAAATACAAATACTGAAAGCGGAACGAGAGAGCCTTGGTCCCCAGGGCTAGAAATTGCAAATAATCTCCAACATAGGTCGACTATCAACATCAAAAATACAACAGAAGCACATGGTCATTCTACAGGAGGGAGACATTTAACAGTAGGAAGTCTTCATGTACTGAGCTTGTCTGGAAAGACACTGAACCCATCTGCCATCCTTTGAAACAAAATAGTTCAGTTTGACACATTGCCCGCTCCAAGGTAGGACCTACGGTGTAAGCAGTGAAAATTAGCCACTAGCCCAGAGAACAACGGAAACTGGGCAGTTTACATCAAGAAAAGTACTGTCGAGAGCTAATAAATAGAAAGAACAAAAGTAGCTCTTTTTGAATTCTGATGGCAAAATACAAGCCAGAGAATTGCAAACCCATAGGGAATGCCTATGAACAAGACTTCCCCCCTCCAAGGAAACAAAAATCCAAGTCTTTTATAAACTTCCACAAAACTTGTAAGTAGATCCAAAGTTTAGAGGTAGTCCAACAGAGTCATGCAACATAGAAAACTGACATCTAGGATTAAGACCTAATTCGTCAAAATCTTACTCGCTACATTTATAGCAATTCTCTCCATCCAGCTCTTCAGGTTTCACAAAGAGTTCCAGAGCTCTGCTAACAGACGAAACCGCCTAGAGCAGCGAGAAAGAAGAGCGTAAAGTCACCGTAATTCAAAATTCCAGAGACATACTAGTAGTTTATAAGAGAATCTTACTAACATACTCAAGCGATCTACTAGGAGCACTGTGAAGAAGGAGGCAGAAAGAGCATGCTCAGCATTGACCTCACCTGGAAGGCATTTGACTTTGGAACAAATACTTTCCCAGTTGCCTAGACAGCATCTACAGTGTGCTTTGTCATCAATACTGGGGACAAATTCATCAGTCTAACAATTAGATGTATATTGAGGTAGAACAACAAAGAAGTAGGACAGCATTATAATTTTTGCAGAAAGAGAATTCTTTCCCCTTAAACCCAATGCAAATGTGGAGACTATTTACATGGGTTCCACGGAAGGACAAAGTCCAATCCACTTCCTTAGCACCACCAAGCTCTTACGTTTTAACATTATATGTGGTTTGGTTTTTTAAGTTAAACAAGTTTAATTTAGAAAGTTATGCATGTACTTAAACATCATGAATTATATTTAGAAAACATCTTACCTTTATATCCAAAGTGATATCAAGAAATGCCTCATACGTATCCGAAACTGCTTTGCAATTCAAGCACTTCACTGGAAACAAAATATAAATGCTTAACATTATGTGAAGGAGACTAACTGTCCAAATTCAAGTTGTTGACAGATACTACTTTAGACAAACTACAGACTGCTTTACTACTGACAAAAGACACAGATCAGTTCTAAGGACAGGAATATTTTTTCAAGTACCTCTTGATCTTAGAAATCCTCCAAATATTTGATGAATGATGGTGGTAGCTTGAGAAGATCTGTCCAATCTGGAAATAAATTATAATCAGACCTCAGAAGATTTAAGGCACAGAATTAACTCTTCAAAGAGTTTGATGAAAACCAAGGATGATGTAGACTTGCGTTGCTGATAGTAAATAAGGCACTAAAAGGTGCTAGAGATCATTTCTGAGAGTAAATAAAGGACTAGAAGGTGCTAGAGAATGTATGAAAGTGAACTTGTTTATGCTTACTCGGTGCTTCCGTTCAAGCACGCTTCCTGCATAGCATCAACAGTATAGCGCAAGAACTCGTGTGCGTCTTCTTGACTGCCAAAACGGAAATGTTGTCCTATTCCTAAATAAGAAGATGATAGTATTGACCTCATTTAAAAATGAAATCATTCTTGTATTTCTAAAATCTCTCTTCATTGGAGTGTTAAAACCACTTAGACACATCAAATAATTATTTGAAGATTACAAGCTATCGAAAAGAAACACATCTGAAGCCACTTACGACTGAGATTACTGATAACATGCGTAGGCTCGATGGCATCAACAGTGCAACGCAGGGCCTGGTTAATGTGAGTCTCCATCGTGCACATCATGCAAAAATCTTGTTCACGACCTGAAGAGTGAAAGAACAAAGCATCCCAGTCCAGCGAAATATCCATACCTACGAACATCTAAGTACAATTTAAGCTATAGATACCATATCCACTCTCCTTGCTACATTCTCTTCTCCCAAGATGCCAATGTCCCAACAGTCTTGTAACATTTCATTTCACACAACTTGACAGAAGAAAAATATCCACTAAGCCTGTATTCAAATGCATTTTGTGATGAGAAATCTAAAAGACTACTGCAAAGTCGCAGTTGTAAAGGCTG